>NW_020172573.1:176688-183233 GCF_003031525.2 Neophocaena asiaeorientalis asiaeorientalis
GAGGAGGAGGAAGAGGAGGAGGAGGAGGAGGAGGAGGAGAAGAAAAGAAGAAAAGAAAAGAAAGGAAAGGAAAGGAGAAGGAGAATAAGAAGGGGAAGAAGGAGAAAAAGAAGAAGAAAGGAAAGGAGAAGAAGAAGGAGAAGGAGGAAGAGGAGCAGGAGGAGGAGGAAAAGAAAAAGGAAGAGAAGGAGGAAGAAGGAGAAAAAGGAGAAAAGTGTAGAGGGAGGGAGGAAAGAAAGGAAGAATGAGAGAATGAGAGGAGAAGGAAAGAAGGAAGGAAGGAAACAAGGCAGAGAGAGAAAAAGAAAACAAGAAAACAGCTTATATGTGATTCTGGCCAGGCATCTTCCCAAGCAGGAACAGCATCTTGGGCTGGATTACTATAGCAGGAGATTGTTTTTTAATTTACTTGCCTTCACCAAAGAATCTCTCCAGACTGAAGAATTTGAAAATATGATGTACAGTGGGGTAGTCTTCATCAGCAAAAATATCAATCAACTGTATGAGAAGCCAACCATGAAACTTGAATTGGATGGCTTAGACACCCTCTGAAAACGACAATAAGGGATTGAAAATTAGACTATCTAGCATCTGGAGTCCTATAGGATTGTGGCTCACAAGGTAAAGAGAGTTGGTTCTCTCCTAGCAATGCCACTACACCTCTCTTTGACTTTGAGGAAATCTCTGTCCTGCTCTGGGCCTTGGGCTCCATAGATAAAAATATCGTCCCTCCTTGTTCCCACCCAGTGACACCATCAGAGACTGGAGGGAATGAGAATGGCTCAGGTCAGGTCAGTGGGAGGAAAATTCAGGAGCTCTTGAGGGTAGCCCTGTGCTGCCAGTATTTGTGCTCAGAATGATGGCCCCAAGTTGTCTAGAGAAGAGTAAGGTGTTCTCTCCATCCTCTATTTACTGAAGACAAAAATAATTAGAACAAAATATTAACTATAATGAAAATATTCTACAAAACTGTTTTTTTGTTGTTGTTAAGTTTAGAACAAAATCAGTTTGGGTCTTTAAAAGTAGACAGAGTATAGTTCTGGAAGATCTAGTTGTGCAGAATCCCTCAGCTCTCAGGATTCCTAAATGTAGAGGCACTACAATGAATAAATGAGAACAATCTTTTCTTGTCATCACTTCTAGATGACTCACCACTATTATTTTAAATAACAATTGCAGTCTTATACGTGGAGGCAGTGATGTCTTAGGGGCTGTGACAAGCCACCTAATGTCAGAGCTGGAAGAGACCCTAGGCTCTTACTTTTTCCAGATGAAGTGCTGAGGCCACAGAGTTGAGGCTGCTTGACCAAGACCCTCTCGGTAGATCTGTGGCCTCCTGAACCAGGGCCAGTGTTTGGAAGCCAGGCCAGTGTTCCTGCTGGTAGCCTGGACCCAGTTGCTGGTTCACCTCAGCACTTCCCATAACTCCAGACAGTCTTGTCACTTTTGATGAACTCAACATTTCCAATGTGATGTCTGCCTGTTTTCCATCTCAGGGAGTATTGGCAAGAAGACACAGCATCCAGGGGAAACAGGCTACACCTCGGGAGAATGCTGAAGGAGTGGTCTTATCAATACATGCTCTGATCCTGAAAAAGGAGATGGGGGTTCTCTGCCTCCTAAAGACTTGGGGGTTTCTGCTTTACCACTACTACTTTTGTCACATCACAAAATTAGGGTCTTTTTCTACCTCCAAACATTGGACTATTGAAAATGCCCTCTGATGACTTTCAGCAGAGTTTGTGTTATTCATTTTAGGTCCTTCAGGCCTCTTGGTCTAAGGAGGGGAAAATGCTGGAAAGAAACCAACACTGGGGATGATTTAAAAAAAAAAGATGGTGTCTTCATTCATTTCTCCCTCCATCCTTCCTTTCCCTTTCTTCCCCTGTGCGTCTGTGTGTGTTTCTACAGAACATTAAGATCTGAAACAGACCCACCCCAGGAAATGCTCATAGACTCTGATCCATAAAGCAGAGAAAAATAAATGCATGATCTTAACAAGGTGGAAGCCTAAACGAGTAGTCCAGGTAATGTGTGGCAGAGGACAAGAAGAATCAGTATGTACTGGAATACTGGCAGGTGGCACTTGAGCTGAAATGTTGAGCAGGGGACAAAAGGAGAGAGAAGCAGCAGGATAGTATGATATGATGTCTGAGCAGCGATTCTAGAAAAGGATCATGGAGAGGAGCAGGTCACCTAATCTGCACTGTAACTCTCAGGAGTGGATTACTGCCTCGATCCCCATTCTGCGGATAATAGAGCTGAGCTTCCTGCCCTCAGAAATCTGCCCAAGGTCACACAATGCATACAGAGCTTCCAGAGCAGGTACAAACTCAGGCAGTGTGACCCTGACTCTTAACCACCCCTCTGCACAGAGACCAGGCTGAGAGCCTGGTAAGGGGTAGAATGGAGCAAGGCTCAGGAGGGCAGGGACACAGCAGCCAGGGTCGTCTCCAGGACCCTGGAGGAAGCCCAGCCTTCTCTGCATCGGTTGGTTTGCCCAAGTCTGATCCACCCCCCTCTGTTTATGACTTAGCCCCATCCAGCTCTCAGCATCAGAGAGCAGATGCTCATTTAATCCTTGGGATTAGCTCCAGATTGTGGAGAACAATCAGCAGTCAGCAAAGGTGCATGCACACTCCTGCATAACCAGTTTCCTAAATGTAACACTTATACCCAGTTCTATCCCCAGATTTTGCTCTGTAATATATAAAAGAAGCAGAAAGCTGAGACAAGCCTGACAGAAGTTCTAGCCATCATAACTGGCAAAGGAGATAGTGTCTTGTTATTTGGAAAGTGCTTTGAAATCCATAAATGAATGATTGAGTATGTATGTCTGCGTGTGTGCAAGAGAGAGGCAAAGAGAGAAAGCGACAGAGATGGAAGAGGGGAAGGAGAGATCATTCTAAACTTAATGCAATTTACTTAAGGTATAATAACTCAAATTTGATACATGAAATATACATATCCATATACATACTCATAATATCGTCAAGTGGGGAAAGACATACCTACCCTTCTAATGAACAGTTGAGAGAATGAGCTAGAGACTATTAGATGCCGGGTGTCCCGAACAAGCTGTGTGGCCCAGGGCAAGGGATCCGTAGCCTGTTCCTTATCTCAAAGATGGGTGGAGTGGTGCCTGCCCTTCCTGTCTCTTAGGCTCACAGGGAAGGAATCCATGTGCAAGTACCTTAGAAAGTTGAAAATGCCGAATACATGAAAGTGATAATTATCAGTAATCATCATCATCATCATAATTTAGTACTGAGGATGACAGGCATGGGTGGGGGAGAAGCAGACTCCATTATAATTATCTGGAAGACTGAGCCAAAAACATATTTAAGCCAGATTTCCCACTTACCACTTTTCCTACTCTGTACGTTCTGTTCTCAATCCCAGAGATTCATTAGGGAGCATGGCTGTTTTGTTACTGTAAAATTATTGCTGGCATAAAAGACACAAATTTAAAAAGCCCTTTTCCCCCCTATATTTGGTGAACTACCTGTAGTCTGAGAAAGCTTGCACTGATGCGAAAAATCAAATTTGCCTTATTCTTCATAGAACACGGATGCCTTGCTGAGTATGGGGCTGGATTCAATCTCAGCCCTCACTCAGCATTCATTCCCATTTGGTGAGCTCTTGGTGACCACCCACCCTTCTCCGTGAAGCATCCTCGGTCTGGAGATTGACCTGTGCTAATCAAATGTAGAAGCACTAAAATCAAGCAAGTTTACCTTTAAGGTACCTTTGGGGCTGCCCACCCACCCTGGTTAAAGTACAATACCCAGCAAACTTTTCTTCCTTCTAGGAATTGGTTTTGACTCCCTTTTTCCATCTGCCCACTTGTACAGAATTCTTTCTTCTTTTCCCACCCTCTTCACCCTGGGAAGCACATCTCTCAATCCCTTTCTTACCTCCCTGCTCCACCTTTTCTTCCTCTTCTTTTTCTAAAAGTTGGGGAAAAAAATCTCAAATGAGGACTTAGGTTTTTGCCTTTTCCTGGTCTCCTTTCCTCCTGTCTTGGCTACGTCTTAAGACTTCTTTTCTCTGATAGTTTTGTATGTTTTCTGATGTTTTTAATCAATGTAATTATAATTTAAAAAATAAAGTTAGAATTCTGTACATCATTCAGCTTCCTTCCTCCCTTTCTCTTTTCCTCGCTACGTTACTTCACCTGCTCAGTGATATTGGGCGCTCCAGGGGAAAAGAAGGAAGTAGCGGGCAAAATCCTTGTGTTTCTAGACCCTATGGTCCAGGAGAGGGAAGAAGGGATAAACTGTGACAGTGCTTACTCCTCAGTTCCTCCCTTCCTGCTGCCTCCTCTCCCCCAGGCCTTGTATGGGGGCAAGTCTTCTCCAAGACCACATCTCGCCACACACTGTTAAAAGAGCAGCTGCCCTTGACTTGTGAGATTGTGTGTAATCTTTGATTTCTTCTACCTTACATTCCTTTATTTTCCAAGTGTTCTACATGAAAACTGTGTTGTTTAAAAAAAAATACAATAAAGTATACATTTTTTAACTTCCCTTGACAAATATCTCCCATATTTACTGTCATTTCTCTTCCCTTCATAGTTAAACTCAATTCGAAAAGACAGTTGTCTCTTTCCTCACACTATGTTAATTCCTTTTCAAGTAATGTTTTCACATCTATAAAACCCCCTTTGACCATTATTTAATGTCTTTTACTATAATTTATAAATAGACCAATATTAATATTTATGGGACTAATTTCCTTTCTTTGTGTTCTCTTGTATTGTCTTTATCCATCCTTTTATGTCTAACTTTTCTTCCTTCACCATCTTGTTTAGGTGACTCTATTAGATCTATCATTAACCCAACATGAAAGCCATTAATTTAAACATTAGATATGAAAGCATTTATAATTATTGGAGTAACATGTATCTTGCTCTACTCATATACTCTTACTGCAGTTTCTCTTGTTTTCTCATTCTTGATGCTGCCTTGGTTTTCTGTCTTTGACTCTGAAGATACAAATTTTCTGCTTATATATCCTGTGGTAATTTGTAATTAAAAATTGTGGGGTTTAGTTCTAATAGTTTGCCAAATATGCATTTGTATTTCTCTCTAATTATGAAAGTTGAGATCAAATCAATACACTTTAAGCTTATTTCCACCATTTCCACATCATCTTCCTTTTTTTTTTTTTTTTTTCAAGAATTACATCCTGGCTTTTGCAACTTGAGTCTCTGTGCATTTTTACTTCTAGTGTTTTCTGATTTCAGTTAC
Source organism: Neophocaena asiaeorientalis asiaeorientalis (assembly GCF_003031525.2). NCBI lineage: Eukaryota > Metazoa > Chordata > Mammalia > Artiodactyla > Phocoenidae > Neophocaena > Neophocaena asiaeorientalis. The sequence goes on from NW_020172573.1 coordinate 181,941, forward strand.
CCCTGCCCCTGAGGTACAGATGCCAGGGTCTTTTGTGACACTTACAGGATGTGTGTACTAATATCAGAACAAGCAGCAAACTGGAAACATTTGTGTTTAAGTAGGGAAAACACAAGGCATTTTGAAGGTGCAGGGATGAGAGGGAGGGGAGAAATAGCTTCTGCCCATGACCTGACCCCAGAGAAGGTCCCGGTCACCTGGCTGAGGGAAGAGGCAGAGGTGGCCGTGGCATCTCAGGAAGAGCCTGGGAATGTCTGCATCGAGCTTAGCTGCTTTGGGATCTGTGTGACCCAGAACTTGGGGGAGAACATCCTTCCCCTGAGTAGGGCCTGTTTCAGTCTGTCTCTCCAAATCCTGAAGCACAGGAACACCCAGACACTGTCCCCTGAAGCTAGCGTTCCCACAATGGGTGGGGCAGTGGGTCTGGACACATCAAAAGACATCAGAGCAGGACAGGCCAAGGAGGTAGGAGCCACTTGGTGCTGCTGAGGTGAGAGACAGTTCTGCAGCCCAGGAATCACTCCTTGGGGATTCTCAGAAATAACTAGTGACATTTACAGGGATGTCTGAGGTTCTATTGTATGCACAGGAGGGGCTATTGAGTCAGTAAGTTTTGGACTGCACATTTCATGATTTAATCAATGGGCTGGATGTCTTATAGGCTATTCATATTTTTCATGTTTAAAATATTTTTCTAGCTGTGCTGCTTCTTTAGGTATTCAAGGCACTGTCCTTTATCTAAGTACAGGCTTTAAATATACACAAACACACTCATACACACATCCTTAGCAGGTTGAGTGTAGAGTCTTCTGCCCCGAGGCTTCAGTGATTTAATCATGTCAACAACCTCCTCTACACACACATACACACACACACACACACACACACACTCATAAACACACACTCACATCCAAGAATGGCTCCCATAGCCTATATGATGCTCTACACACTCTGGCCTCTTCCTTCCCTCAGACTTCTGGTCACCTGTTTTCTGGCTTCCTGAGTACACTGTGGTCAGAGTTCCTGTGGCCTAACTCAGGACACTGTTACCAGTTAGAATGGCTTCTCCACACTTGCGTAGTGACCCTTGTGGCCACTTCCTCTCAGAAACCTGTCTGGTTATCCTCCAACCCCATTCCCACACTCTTTCTTTCCCCCCCCCTTTTTTTTTTCTTTTTACATCTTTACTGGAGTATAATTTCTTTACAATGGTGTGTTAGTTTCTGCTTTATAACAAAATGAATCAGTTATACATATACATATGTTCCCATATCTCTTCCTTCTTGCGTCTCC
>NW_020172573.1:183589-276536 GCF_003031525.2 Neophocaena asiaeorientalis asiaeorientalis
CTTAAATTCCATATATATGTGTTAGCATACAGTATTTGTCTTTTTCTTTCTTACTTACTTCACTCTGTATGACAGACTCTAGGTCCATCCACCTCATTACAAATAGCTCAACTTTGTTTCTTTTTATGGCTGAGTAATATTCCATTGTATATAAGTGCCATATCTCCTTTATCCATTCATCTGATGATGGACACTTAGGCTGTTTTCATCTCATGGCTATTGTAAATAGAGCTGCAATGAACATTTTGGTACATGACTCTTTTTGAATTTTGGTTTTCTCAGGGTATATGCCCAGTAGTGGGATTGCTGGGTCATATGGTAGTTCTATTTGTAGTTTTTTAAGGAACCTCCATACTGTTTTCCATAGTGGCTGTACCAATTCACATTCCCACCAGCAGTGCAAGAGTGTTCCCTTTTCTCCACACCCTCTCCAGCATTTATTGTTTCTAAATTTTTTGATGATGGACATTCTGACTGGTGTGAGATGATATCTCGTAGTTTTGATTTGCATTTCTCTAATGGTTAATGATGTTGAGCATTCTTTCATGTGTTTGTTGGCAGTCTGTATATTTTCTTTGGAGAAATGTCTATTTAGGTCTTCTCCCCATTTTTGGATTGGGTTGTTTGTTTTTTTTTGTTGTTGAGATGCATGAGCTGCTTGTAAACTTTGGAGATTAATCCTTTGTCAGTTGCTTCATTTGCAAATATTTTCTCCCATTCTGAGGGTTGTCTTTTGGTCTTGTTTATGGTTTCCTTTGCTGTGCAAAAGCTTTGAAGTTTCATTAGGTCCCCACACTCTTTCTAAACAGACCTTGCTCACACTGTCACAGCTAATACTTCTTATGGTTTTAGTTTACATCTTTGTTTTCTGTTGGATTATTAGTCCTTTGAGAACAGAAGAAGAAGAAGTTAGTGTTATTTTTGTTTATATCCCCAGAACCTAGGACAGGTTCTGCAACATAGAAGAGGTGGTTGATCCATGTTTATGGAATGAATGGAGCAATGAATGAATGAATGACTGAGACAGAGTGTGCAGAAGAAATGGGAGGCCCAGTGGAGGGGAGAGAATTTCAGTTTGTGGGAATTAGGATGCCACTGACATTGTCTGACAGAGCAAATCCTCTGAGCTTTCTGAATAAAGCACCAATGAAGTGCGATCTATTGGGCCTTGTGTGCCCTTACCTCAAGTGAACTTGATGCATGGAAATGGCACCCTGCAAAACAAGCATTTAGGTAACTTCCCTTCTCTGCAGTATCCAGAGAAATTATTCCAGTTACAGGGTTAGAAACAAAGTGGAAATCATAGGCTTATGGACGATGGGGACCTTTTTCTGTTCTAGTGATAGAGGTCATGATCTCAAGAGGTGTGCCTAACTGAATAGAAAATTCAAAATATAATACTAGAAACCAGAAATATAAAACCAAAACCTTCCCAAAATCTTTTATTTCCACTCCACTATTTTTTCCATAATTACCAAAAACCAGCTATTAGATTTCAAGGGCAAAAATAACTAGAAACCCCAGATAGAAATGCCAAACTAGTCTTTTTCACACTGGAAGTATTTAGGGAAGATGATTCCTTCGGGCCTCAAGGGTCTGTAATTGTCAGCATCCCTCCAGCACATAGAGCCATGCAGGTGGGGGGTCTCCACCCTGTGATTATGTCTTGTCTTGGAGCCATATTCTGATGCCTCTGGGGTTGTCAGTTCTGGATAATGTTTCCCCAGGGAGAAAGGAGTGGACCATTGAATTCAGGGGTCAGCCAGGAAGGGAGAGAGTTTAGCATGGGGATGAGCATGGAGGAAAACTACATGGCGGATGTTATGTGGTGGCTGATATTATAAAGCCTGGGGATGTGAGGGTAGGACCAGACTCTAAAGATGGAGACTTAGAGAAGAAGTAGGGAAAGCATATTGCTTCTTGGGAGCCAGGTTGAGGTCATCAGCCTGTATCAGAGGGATTCTGATAGAGAGGCCTAACCAACTACAGTCTGTGGCCTGCACTGTTACTGCCTTATTTAATATGTTGGCCATAAAGGAGCAGCCAGAAGTGAGGAGACCTGGAAAGTGGAGGCTGGCAACCAAGTGCCCCTTTGAGCTGGAACCCTTCTCAGAACATCCAAATCCATTGGGCTGGATGAGGCTTGAACAGCGGCAATAATTAAACTTAAAACTTTTACACAGCAAAGGAAACCATAAACAGTACAAAAAGACAACCTTCAGAATGGGAGAAAATATTTGCAAATGAAACAACAAATCATTAATCTCCAAAATATACAAATAGCTCATGGAGCTCAATATCAAAAAAACAAACAATCCAGTTAAAAAATCGGTGGAAGACCTAAATAGACATTTCACCAAGGAAGACATACAGATGGCCAAGAGGCACATGAAAAGATGCTCAACATTACTAATTATTAGAGAAATGCAAGTCAGAACTACAATGAGGTATTACCTCATGCTGGTCAGAATGGCCATTATCAAAAAATCTAGAAACAATAAATGCTGAAAAGCACTTGGTGTAAAGGGAACCCTCCTACACTGTTGCTGGGAATGTAAATTGATACAACCACTATGAAAAACAATAGGGAGGTTCCTTAAAAAACTAAAAATAAAACTACCATAAGACCCAGAAATCTCACTGCTAGGCACATACCCTGAGAAAACCATAATTCAAAAAGTGTCATGTACCACAATGTTCATTGCAGCACTATTTACAATAGCCAGGACATGGAACCAACCTAGATGTCCATCAACAGATGAATGGATAAAGAAGATGTGGCATATATATACAATGGAATATTACTAAGCCATATAAAGAAACAAAATTGAGTTATTTGTAGTGAGGTGCAAGGACCTAGAGTCTGTCATACAGAGTGAAGTAAGTCAGAAAGAGAAAAACAAATACAGTATGCTAACGCATATATATGGAATCTGAAAAAAAAAATGGTACTTATGAACCTAGTTGCCAGGCAGGAATAAAGAGGTAGACATAAAAAATGGACTTGGGGAAATTGGGTGGGAGGGCAAAGCTGGGACGAAGTGAGAGTAGCATCAACATATATACACTACCAAATGTAATTGCTGGTGTCTTCCTTTGGAGTCTGGGGCTAGGGGGCTACTGCACCTTCCTCAGGCAGAATGCCCCTATCATGGCCTCTCCCTCCTGTGCTGCCCCTAACCACCTCCTTTGCAGGAGGCAGTAGAAGGACAGCCAGGGCAGGAGACCCAAGACCAGAGTGCCAGATCAAATCTTTTTTTTTAACTGAAGTGTAGTTGATTTACAACGTTGTATTAGTTTCAGGTATACAGCAAAGTGATTCAGTTATATATATTCTTTTTCAGAATCTTTTCCCTTATAGATTATTACAAAATATTGAGTATAGGTCCCAGTACTATATGATAGGTCCTGGTTGGTTATCTCTTTTATATATAGTAGTGTGTAATTCCAAACTCCTAATTTATCCCCCCCTTTCCCCTTTGATAACCATAAGTTTCTTTTCTATGTCTGTGGGTCTATTTCTGTTTTGTATGTAAGTTCATTTGTATCTTATTTTTAGATTCCACATATAAGTGACATCATATGATGTTTGTCTTTCTCTATCTTATTTCACTGAGTATGATAATCTCTAGTTCCATCCATGTTGCTGCAAATGGCATTGCTTCATTTTTTTTTATGGTTAATATTCCATTGTATATATGTATCACAACTTCTTTATCCTTTCCTTTCAGTCAGGTCCTGAGCTGTGAGTAGGCAGAGGGAAAGAAGGAAGAGAAACTTAGTGGAACTCCTAGGTCACTGCCAGGAGTAAGATGAGGGTAGGGAATGGGGGAGTAGAAATGAGGCCACCTGGCTGGACTTGAACTCTCACTAAAACAGAGCGGGTGTTACAAATGGATGTTGGCCACAGAAGACTCCCCCTCCACATATCCTCTTGCTCTGAAACAGCAGATCTCCCCTTTTCAAACATTATTAACAAGAATAAGTTTACCTTTTATTCATTCATTCGTTTACATTATCACAAATTTACAGGGATGGATACTGGGGTTACAAAGACAAATAGAAGGGTATTGGGTGACCAAGAATGGTAATTCAGGTTGTTTGCAACCTACACAAACTTCCACATCAGGCCAGCAGGGAAACATCAGGCAGAAAGCCCTGATGTATGCTGTCAGAGATTTCCAAACAAAGAACAGCAGGACTCTGCCTGAAGAACTCAGGGAGCATCTCCAAAAGGAGAAGAAACTTGAAGTGGATCTTGAGGGATAAGTAGAAATCTTCCAGGTCATTAATGTGGAAACATAAAAATGCAAGGAGGCATGAAAGAACCCTAAGTGATCTAGCAAAATGAAAAGTCTGATGAGGTTCCAACAGGTAATGGTGGGGATAGTGGTGCAGAATGTGAACCATAAGAAGATAAGTCACATCTCCATAAAGAGGAGAAAAGTGACATGGGAAGATAAGAAGCCACATCTCAATGTAAAATAGAAGAGCCTATGGGAGGGGAAAATACAGCATGGAATTTTTCAATATTAAATTGATGTGAACAGATTAAGTCAATAAGCATCTACTGAGCATCCACTTTGTGCCAGATGCTGTACAGAATATGAGGCTGTGGAGACAAATAAGATTTTATCCTAGCTCATAAGGAACTCACTATCAAGTGAGAAAGATATGCAAAGGATCAGATATATCAGCATAATGTGATGCAAGAGCAAATTAACTGGGAAACTTCAGGAATTCTCACTCAATTGTATATATTTTTTCAATTCCTCTCTTAAAGAGAATCCCTCAAATTATGAGCCTCAGACTACAGAATCTAGATCCACCCCTCATATGTTGAGTAATATGATAACAATATAATCATAAGGGGTGTGCACATAACCTTGATTTGGTTTGAGAGACAGTCAGAGAAGCTGTTCCAACAAGTCAACACTTGGTTTAACTAAACAATTCTCAGATTATTCATTAATAAAAAGCCATCCTATTAGGAGTGAGGTGATATCTCATCGTGGTTTTGACTACTTGTGTTTAGCTGATGATTATTGATGTTGAGATACTTTTTGCCCTTTTGTATGTCTTCTTTAGAAAAATGTCTATTAACATCTTTGGTCCATTTTAAATCAGGTTATTAAGGTTTTTTGTTTTTGCTATTGAGTAGTAAGTGCTCCTTACGTGTTGTGGAAATTAACCCCTTATTAGATATATGGTTTGTAAATATTTTTTCCCATTCCACACGTTGTCTTTTCACTCTGTCGATTAAAGGGTCAAATTTCAGTCTTTTGCCTCTGCATATCGCATTTCCCAACATCATTTGTTGACAAGACTGTCATTTCCCCATTGTGTATTATTGACACCCTTGTCGAAGATCAGTTGACCATATATGCATGGATTTCTAGGCTCTCTATTCTGTTCCATTGGCTTACCATCAGTACCATAATGTTTTAATTCCTGTAGATTTGTAACATATTTTGAAATCAGAAAGTATGGTGAATCCAGCTTTGTTTTTCTTTTTCAAGATTGCTTTGGCTATTAAGAGTCTTTTGGGGATCCATATAAACTTTTGAGTTATTTTTTCTATTTCTATAAGAAATGCTATTGGGATTTTCAAAGAGATTTCACTGAATCTATAGATTACTATAGGTAGTATGGGCATCTTAACAATATATAAGATATACCTATTAGAATGCCTATTATTTAGAAAAAGACAAGTATTGGTGAGGCTGGAGAAATTGGAATCCTTGTACAGTGTTGGTGGGAATACAAAATGGTGCAGTCAGTATGGAAAACAGTATAGAGGTTCCTCAAAAAGTTAAAAATAGAACTACCATATGATCCAGCAATCTCATTTCTGAGAATTTATCCAAAATAATTCAAATCAGAATTTCAAGAAGATATTAACACTCTCATGTTCATTGAAGCACTGTTTACCATAGCCAAGATGTGGAAACAAACTAAATGTTCATCAGCAGATGAATAAGGAAAATGTTGCATATACACACATACACAGTGGAATAGTAAGGCTGACCAGAGCCTTAAAAAAGAAGGAAATCCTGTAATATATGACCATGTGGATGAACCTGAGGACATTGTGCTAAGTGAAATAAGCCAGTCACAGTAGGACAAATACTATATGATTCCACTCATATGAAATATCTAAAATAGTCAGACTTACAGATGCAAAGAATAGAATGGTGGTTTCCAGATGCTGGGGGTAGGGGAATTGGAGCGTTGCTAATCAATGTATATAAAATGTCAGTTAGGCAATAAGTTCAAGATCTATGATGTACAACATGGCACCTTTAGATAACAATACAGTATTGTATGCTTAAAAATCTGTTAGGGTAGATCTCATGTGAAATGTTCTTACAAAAAAGAAAAAGCCCAGAGAAGATGTGACAAAACAAGTGAGAGGCATGGACATATATACACTACCAAATGTAAGGTAGATAGCTAGTGGGAAGAAGCTGCATAGTACAGGGAGATCAGCTCAGTGCTTTGTGACCGCCTGGAGGGGTGGGATAGGGAGGGTGATAGGGAGGGATACACAAGAGGGAAGAGACATGGGAACATATGTATATGTATAACTTATTCACTTTGTTATAGAGCAGGAACTAACACACCATTGTAAAGCAATTATACTCCAATAAAGATGTAAAAAAAGAAAAGAATTGTATGGTGGTACGGAAAGAAGAGAAAAAGGAAGTTTTGAATTCAGATAATTCAGAAGCAAGAAACCACAAGGGCCTAGACCAGTGATTCTCAAAGCGAAGAGTACCCAGATAAACAAGGTTGGTATCCCTGCAAACTTGTTAGAAATGGAGGTACTTGGGCACCTCCAGACCTACTGAGTTGGAAACTCTACGAGTGTGCACAGGATTCTGTGTTTTAACAAGGTTATTCTGATGCATGCTGAATTTTGAGAACCACTGCCTTAGATTAAAGGGTAAGAAATAATAATGGTTTCCCTAAGAACTCATTTCAAAGTGCAACCCAGCCCAGGTGAAGAAGGTAAAACTCAATCACCAAGGAAAAAGCTATTTTACATGGTAAGGAAGGGAGAGGAATCTACATTCAGGATAGTTGTACATTTTGCAGGGGGGAAAATGCATTAGTATATACTGTCAGGACCAAACTTTTCACTGTTCGATCACAACTCATTTGCATTTTTAATAGTCCCCATTAGACAGCCTCTGAGCTAATTAGGCAGGCATCTATAATAGAAGACTTCTGTTTCCTGTTTTCAGAACTCAGAAACTAATGGTTGAAGCACTGCTAAAACAATTAAGTAATAAGAAAAATAATGTGTAAGATTGGCAAAAACACAGCTGCCATAAATCATTACAAATGATTCGCAGCTCAAATTGTTTAATTAGGGAAGAAAAATAACATATCATATGTTTGGGATGGCAAGGGAAAATAAAGGGAGAGGGACCCTGGAACAGAGAGTTTATTGCCCTCTGATAAGTGGAGATGGGTTGGAGAATTGTGATGCCAGGGATTCTAGTACCGACAGCATATTCCTCTGCCTTAAGTGATGTTCAGAGGCATCGCTTACTACATCTAATATTAACAGTAAATGAAATGAGGACCAAATCGACCCAATCAAAGGAGGACTACCAAAGACTCAGACTTATGAAAATGAAATGTGGGCTAACTACCAGTGGAAGAACCTAACAACTGAGATGTTGGTTGAGGGCAAAGGAAACATGGAATGAATGGGTAGTAAAAAACGGAAGCTATAAATATCACCTAAAAACCCATCATCACTTTCAGAACTGAGGTCAATAACAGTGTACTTATTTCCTCCCTTGTTTTTATGCACGTGTTTGTGTATATTAATCAGTTTTCTACTCTCTCTTTCCCCTGTATTTTTATATAAGGAGTGTTGGTAATGGTTAATGTAGGAACTTAGTCCTCAGGTTAATGAATATATAAATGAAATTGTGACTAGTTTAACATTCGCCAAGTATAGACACAGAATGATTTTGTTTCTCCACTTTTTAGGAGAGGGTGAGCATATCTTCATTAGTATAAGGGTTAGTTGTAGTCTCTTAGGTGGAAGCAAGATGTTTGTGTTATCATTACATGAAAATGAAGGGGATGTATACAGATGCTGAGAAGTCAAAGAGGTGAACTGTGCCACCCAGTATTTCCTTTCCAGTTCCACATTTGGAGAGTTATTCCATGTTCATGGAAAGGAAGACAATATTTTCAAGATGTCAGTTCTTCCCAACGTGATCTATAGATACAATGCAATCCCAAACAAAATCCCACAAGTTATTTTACAGATATTGACAAACTGATTCTAAAGTCTATATGGAGAGGTGAAAGATCCAGAATAGCAAACACAGTATTGAAGAACAATGTTGAAGAAAGGACACTACCTGACTTCAAGTCTTCTAAAGCTACAATAGTCAAGACAGTGTTTTCTTTTGGTGAAAGAACAAACAAATAGCTCAATGGAACAGAATGGAGAGGCCAGAAATGGGCTGTCATAAATATAGTCAACTGATCTCGACAAAAGAGCAAAGGCAATACAATGGAGCAAAGTAGTCTCTTCAACAAATGGTGCTAAACAACTGTACATCCACATGCAAAAAAAAAAAAAAACAAAAAACTAGATACAGACCTAACACCCTTCACAAAATTAACTCAAAAGGTATCAAAGATCTAAATTTAAAATGTAAAACTATAAAACTTCTAGAATATAACATTGGAGAAGATCTAGATGACTTTAGGTATAGTGACGTCTTTTTGGATATAACACCAAAGACATGATCCATGAAGAAATAATTGATAAACTGGACTTCATTAAAATTAAAAACACATGCTCTGCCAAAGACACTATCAAAAGAATTCAAAGACAAGCCATAGACTGGGAGAAAATATTTGCAAAAGATACATCTGGTAAAGGACTGTTATTCAAGATATATGAAGAACTCTTCAAACTCAACAATAAGAAAACAAATGACCCAGTTAAAAAATGGGCCAAAGATCTTAAAAAACACCTCACCAAAGAAGAGATATAGACAGCACATAGCATATGAAACTGCACATCATAGGTCATCAGGGAAATCCAAATTAAAATGACAATGAGTTACCACTACACACCTGTTAGAATGCCCCAAATCCTGAACACTGACATTACCTTGTGGATCAATAAGAACTTTCATCTATTGCTGGTGGGAATGCAAAATGGCACAGCCATTTTGAAGGACAGTTTGACTTGGTGGTTTCTTACAAAACCAAACATTCTCTTACCGTACGATACAGCAATTGTCCTCCTTGGTCTTTATCCAAAGGAGTTGATAGTTTATGTCCACACAAAACCTGCACATGATGTTTACAGCAGCTTTATTCATAATTGCCAAAATTTGGAAATAACAGAGATGTCCTTCAGTAGATGAATTGGTAAATATATTGTGGGACATCCAGACAGTGGAATATTACTTGGCACTAAAAAGAAATAAGCTATCAAGCCATGAAAAGACATGGAAGAAACTTACTTTATATTACAAAGTGAAAGAAGCCAACTTGAAAAGGCTACTGTCTGTATGATTCCAACTATGTGACATTCTAGAAAAGATAAAACTCAAGACAATAAAAGGGTCAGTTGTCACCAGGGATAAGCAGGAGGAAGAGATGAATACACAGAGCACAGAGAATAAGGACAATGAAAATGCTCTGTATGATATTATAGTGATGGACTTATATCATTATACATTTGTCCAAATCCATAGAATGTACACCACCAAGAGTGAAACTAAGGTACACTAAGAACTTGAGCATTATGATGTGTCAATATAGGTTCATCCTTGGTTAAAAAAAAAAGTTACCATTCTGGTGAGGGATGTTGATAACGGAGGAAACTATGCATGTGTAGGGACAGGGGTTATGTGAAAAAGCTCTGTACCTCCCTCTAAATTTTGTCATAAATAAAATTAGAAAAATGGAGAGAAGTTTGTCCAAACAAAATTAATACTTTAAAATCTATATCTGTTTCACTTACTTTAATCTATCAGCTCATAGACACTTAACACAGCAGTAGGAAAACTATGGTTGTGGGCCAAATCTGACCCATTGCCTGGAAGTGGAAAAAACTAAAAATTAAAGGAAAAATAACATTTTATGATACAGGAAAATTTTCCAAATTTTAGTGTTCAGAAATACAATTTTTTTGGAACACAGACATACTCATTTTTTAAATATATTATGTATGGCTACTTTTACTTTGCAAAGTTACAGTTGAATAGTTGCAACAGTGACTGTATGACCTGCAAAGACTGGAATATTTACTATGTGACTCTTTACATAAAACATTTGCTGACTCATTACTTAACATATTATCTTGCAATTCAGTTCCACCATTCAGTTCATAGCTCAAAATATACAAGACATTTTGAGATGCTTGTGCTTGACACCTAGTATGTCTCCTCACTTGCTTGTTCCTCCTCTGTCTTGTTTTCACTTGTCTCTTCCTTCCCAGTTTTCCCCATTTCAGTGTTCTTACCGTTCATTTAAATGGATGGTTCATAGACCTGTGGTTCATAGACTCACTTCCCCTTTTCTTCCCACTGAAAATTTCCTCTCTCTACTTTTTGTTTTGTTTCGTTTTGAGAGGGTGATAAAATATTGAGTAGATACAAAACAATGGTTATAAAATATCTATAGGTTATAAAGAATGACAATAAAATAAACATCTATGTATCCTCCATCTAGGAAGAGAGGCAAAACATTATTATTTAAAAAGCTCCCTGGATATCCCTCACTCCTTTTATATTATTGATTCTCAAGGCTCACTTCATTGAAGCCCTCCCAAATAACTTAGGCCAACACTGAGGGTGCATGTAGCTTACTATCAGCACACATACTTTAGTGATGATTTGGATACTTAGAATTTAGAAATTAGGTCTAGAAACTCAAATATCAAATATATTTAAACCACCCTCAAAAATGTATGCAGTCTCATATATGACTTTTTGCCTGTAATATTCTGTATGCTAACTACATTTTTCTTTAATCTTGGGCTCTTTTTCAGTCAAGAGAGAAGAGAATTGTTATTGTCTTCTATGAAACTCATTTTCCACATTTACTGAATCTTTTTAGACACTTGGAAATGGGTGTTCCCGATTTTAACATGCTACCATCAAATGGTGATTAAAACCTATGAAAGAATGTAAAAGAAAAAATAGGTCAACCTCACAATTTTAAATAAGACCAAAGTGACTCTGCTAAACTGAGCTAGTGAAATGGTAATCTAAGCACTCCCTCCATCTTTCTTGCCCCCCAATTTCAACTGTTTATAAATGTGATGGTGCTTAAAGTTCAAAGAGACTAGTGCAGAGGAAAAAGCCCTGGGTTAACATGTAGGGATATTAAGGTCTCATTCTAATTCCATTGTGAAGTCTCTCTGAGACGCATGAAAATAAGTAACTACTCTCTTGTCTTCAGTTTCTTCATCTGTAATTTCTGGGGTGCCTTCATGTCTATCATTCTCTGAGTTCATGGGTCATGGTCAATATCAACAGATAACAAAGTCAAAGTTCCTGCCTCCATGTTCATCCCCTCTTCTAAATCTCTGCTTAATCAAACATGGCCTTCTATTCTAACTGCTAACTTATTTAAGGAATTGATTCCTGACATTCGATAGGAATTAGAATTTAGGCCTGGAAATCTAATATGGCCTCACCATGATCCAGCAGGTCTTCTGAAGTCCAGACATTAGGCAATGCTGAAGAAAAGGAGAAGAAAATGAGTCCTGTGACTCAACATGCCAGTACCTCCATTTAACAAGGGGTTGAGGCTGACTTTGCTATTGCCGAGGAGGAATTGGCACCATTGGTACCAAACAACTTCAGTTGTTCATGTGGTCCAAGAAATCTGCTCAGGGAAAGTTGCCCACCGCTCCAACACAGTCCAAATATTGAGTTTGGTAAGCAGCAGGTCTCTACAAAGACCCTACTCTTTTGAACAACCACTTTCTTCCTTTCCTCCCTCGTAGATATACTTGGCTACCTCCAGATCAATCATATCACAGTTCTACATATACCTGCCATAATCCCAGGTTAGCATTTCTCTCATGAAAAATGAAGTATTACCTCTTCATGGACTTTCCTCACTTCTATGAATTTATATCTGATATATCCTTGATGACTTTGCTCCAATAAAACTTTGATAAACTATTTCATTCTTCATGTTCTACAATGTAACCCAAAATATAGATTTTCTTATGTATCTTCAGAATATAATCACTCTCTCTCTCTCCTTTCTCCCTTTGTCTCTTCCTTCTTCCCTTCCTCCCTTCCTCCTCCTTCCTTCCCTCCCTCCCTTCCTTCCTTCCTTCCTTCCTTCCTACATTTCTTCCTTTGTTCCTTCTTCTATTTTTTTCTTTAATGTTAGGTCAACCCCCAATACCCTGAAATCTAATAAGGGACTATTGTAGGCCTTGAAATATGTGTTTTCTAAAGCTCCCTCAGTGATCCTGAGGGCCAAGGACAAATGAGAAGCACTAGTCTAGAACACATGTGAGAACCTAGGAAGACAATAACATAGCCCCAATGGCCAAAATAAATTTATCAAAATGTTTAGCTATGATGTACCTTCTTATGGAAGTGATTTTTTCCTCATTTACAGTTTATGTACTCTTAATTTAAGCATATTATAAATAAGTATATTATAAATAGGTAGCATTTCCCCATTTTCCACAGCAAATTTAAAACCACAAGTGAAAAGCACATACAAGACTTGACCAAAGAGAGTTATGCCATTGCACAAAGAAGTGGTAATTGATGACTCCTTCCAAAGGAGATGCAAAGCAAAAATAAGAGCTTTAGAAAGGAGGTGCTTTGTCTTCCACAGGCCTCTGCCACCCCTTTCTTAGTCCTGCTGATAAAAGAGACTTAAGAGTTTGTTTTTGTTTTCTTCCATTTCCTGGTTCTAGACTTCTTGTTAAGTCATAAGCATTTTGTCTCCCACAGCTCAATTTCCTTCCTCTATGGAGATTTAGATTCAGGAAAAAGAAAAGGAATATCCTACTTAGGCCACAAAATTAAATTTCTGACCCCCAAAGATCTCTATCAGATCTGGCCATACAGCTGTTAAAACCTGGTACACTGATGGCCACTGTTCTCTTTGCACTTAGTAACTTTAGTCACCACAAGGGTGGAGGAAGGGGTTCCTAGAGGTAATTTGCTGGGGCAGATTTCTGGTTATTATACCATCTAATGCCATTAAACCTTTATAGTGGCCATCTTCAAATATGGCTGCCAAAACTCCTCCATTTCCTGTGAAGCATGTCATTTCTCACACCAAAAAGTGGAGACTATATTCTTTCTCCTTAAATTTGTGATGGCGTTAGGAATTGCTTTGACTAATAGAATGTGACAGAAGTGTTGTTCTGAAACTCTTGAGCTCAGTGAGCTTAAGAGAACGGGCAGCTCCTCCTTCCTCACTTTTATGCCTTGCAACCATGCTGTAAGGAAGTATAAGATGCTAGGCAATCTTGGACATCCCAGCCACAGCCAAGCTCTCAGCTAAAAGAAGCTGCATAAGTGATCCCAGTCAGTATTACATGATGCTAAATAATTGCCCAGTTGAGCTCTGTTTGAATGCCTGACACACAGAATTAGGAAAAATAATAAATTGTATTTTTAAGTTTGGGGGTGGTTCATTATACAGCAATAGATAACTAGAACACTCTTCCTTACTCCCAACTAAAAGCTCATAGAATACAACAGTTTAGATCCTGCTTAGGACAGGAAAAACAGTGAGATCCTGTCTGTGTTACAGCAGAGTGGACTAATTGATATTAACAATAATGATCTTAAGCCATTGATGACTTAAATGCTGCTTAAGGAAATAGAAATATCTACTTAAGCTTGCATGGTATATTTTAGAAATAATTCCACTTAAATGTGTTAAAATTTTGAAGATTAATACAACAACTTTAAGGATATGTATCAGGAATCTGGAACATTAGTTTAAGTGGGAAGTTTCATTCCTGAGGAAGTTAGAAATGATTTGTTGTTAGAAGAATTACTCTTGCCTTGAGATCAAAAAGCCTGAAAAAGTAGATGAGTGCAGGGCATGCAAAGATAACTAAACTTCATGTGAAAGAGATCTCAAGAGTAAGGTTTGGAAGGTTGGATGTTGAACCCTAGAAAAACTCCCCCCTAACAGTCTACTGTATGTTCTGACCTTGCCACTGAACAATGTTTTTAGAGTGGATTACCTGAAAGAGGAGGTCTGGACCCCAACCTCACCACCACCATTTATCTCCTGTAGGGTTTTGACAGAATTCCTTAACCTCTCCTGAACCCTAGTTAAAGAAAAAGTCTGAATCCCACTGATTCTCTTTGTCAGCACCCACTAGAGATTTCTGTTTGAGTGAAGAACATCACCTTTTCCTTTTGGCACTGGAACTGCTGAGTCAGGATAACTTCTTGGAAGTGGTGAGTTCATCCATGCTGCAGGGCTGGCTGAGATCTTCTGATATATTAGTGTCCTAGGCCTGTTGTAATAAACTACCACAAACTAGGCGGTTTAAACAACAAAAGTTTATTCTCTCACAGTTATGGAGGCCAGAATTATGAAATCAAGATGGCGCAGGCTTGGTCCATTCTGAGGACTGAGAGGGAGAATCTGATTCATGTTTCTCCTCTAGCTTCTGAAGGTTTATTGTCAACCTTCTTCAACATTCCCTGGCTTGTAGTTGTATCACACTGAACTCTTTCATCTTCACATGACTATCTTGTGTGCAAGTTTCTGTGTCCAAATTCCCCATTTTTATAAAGATACCAGTTATATTTGCTTAGGGCTCACCCTAAGAACCTCATTTTTAACTTGATTACTTCTGTTAAAACCGTGTCTCCAAATAGGTCACATCTAAGGCAACAGGAGTCAGGACTTCAACATTATGTGTGTATATATATATATATATATATACACACACACACACACACACACACACACACACACACACACACAATTCAACCCATGACACTGGGTCAGTTAGGATATGCTATTCCATCCTGTAGAACCTCAGAGTCTGAGCCGTGTGATGCTTGAGCATACTTGGAAACAGTAAGGCCCACATATGCCTGTCCTGGTGTTTCCCAGAGATTGTATCAGGCTTCTTATGCCATCAACCTGCAACATCTAGACAAAGAGTCCCAGCAGTTATGCTGAAAGCCCTTGCCATCCTTAGCTTCTGCTGTGCCTCACTCCACCTGATGCCTCAAATCTACCACAACACTAATCCCATCACTCCCTCAACAGGCATCTCCTGTGTGCTGACTCCCCTGGCTCACTGCCCTAATCCTCTTCAAGATTTTTTCCACCTGGGTATTTTTCAATACCCAGAACACTGAACTTAAAAGGGTCTTTTATTTTTTAAGTTTTTCTTTCCTAAGCAGGAGAAGACACCATATTTCAATGACAAATGTGACTATTCCTTGCTTAGGAATTTTAAAGGGAAAAAAAAACAAAACACAATTCTCACAAAGCAGACAGGAATAGCCACTTAATGATTCAGTGGTTGTCTTGGTGCACATGCCTCCCTTTCAGTTAATTCTTTTACACTAACAACTGCTTTGGGCACCATAAATTATATACCTGTTTTGACTAAAAGGAGCTGCGTGACAAGTGGTAGGGGTTATCAAAATTGAGTCAACATTACAAGCACTGTCAGTGTGATAGACAGAAAGGTAAGGTGTAATCCTAATGTCTCTCTGATGAAATATATACAGAGGCTTAACCTAATCCCTGAAGGAATGACAGGGAAAATAAGGTGAAAGAACAATTAACCTCCTTCCATATAATCCTGAACTTATTGGTTGGCTGCTTTCATTTCTTCCATTGCCTGACCCACCAAGTAGGAGCCAGGAAGTGACAGAAACCAGTGCTTTCTCAGCCGAGCCATCTGATACTTTCTGGTGGACAATCTACCTGCCTTTCACTGTATTTTTAAAAATATGTCATATCTATCCACACCCTTTCATTTCTTTTAGAGAGTTGAAAAATCAGCACATTTGTCTCCAATTTTTCTAAGTGGGAGAAAGTAGTTATCTGAAGAGAAGCATTATTTCTTTCTAATGCCATCCATCAGTTACTGAGTGCCCGTTTGTGTTAACCCCTTGTTAGGTATTGTGGAAAATATGAGGAAAAGAGAGTAATATTCTTTGGCCTCTCAGAGTTCAGAGTCTAGTGTAGGGAAGAAAATCGATAAAACTCTACTTTAGTAAAAGAAAGTCTAAATATTGCTGCTATTTTTCACATGTGATCAAATTACCTCTTCCCTTTTAGTAGTAATATCTTTGGGGTTTATTCAGCTCTAGGTATGGATGTGTACTAGGCATTCGTCTCTCTGGTGTCTTTCATTTAGCATCATTTGTAACCAATGGGATATAGTTAAAAGTATACTGGTCAGGGTTCACAGTAGCATCTGCAGTACTATTTAAGGGCTGAGACCAGGAATAAGTAAGTATATGGTTTGAGTCATACTGATATGCTGCAGTGAGATTATGTACCCACAATGGGAAGTTGGCTAAAAGTCAATGATACTGAAGCTGGTAAAAGATTATGACCAGGTTGAGGGAGTCACTTGGTAATTTTTAGAAAAACATGTTTCCTTTCTGCAATGGCAGTGATGTTCACAGTGCTCAAATGTACTATCGACTCTTCCTAACCAACTTCATATAACTCTGCTATCTTTGCTCACGTATGCCATTTCCCCCAACCAACTTCAATTAAATTTAACTTAATAAAGATTGATAGCAATTATTATTACTGTAAAAACTAATCTTTTATTTTCCCATTGTGCTTTTATTTTTTTTTTTTTCTAAAACAGTTTCACACACATTAACTAATTTAATCTTTACCATCTGCATGTACCCAGCCAGGTGTGAGACACTGTGAAAATGCAAGAAAAAAAGCTTTGCACACCTCCTGAGTTGTTGGGGACCTCCCTCCCATTGCTTTCCCAAGTCATTGTGATCAAACCCATCAGGCCTGAAGCTATCTGACACAGTCACCAGAGAGAAGATCTGGCTTCTTTCTGGGAGGAGAACATGGAAATCTTTTGCTCTGTCCAGCCTGACCCTATTGTCATCACTCCATCATAGTCAACAATTGACACAGTTCCCAGGCTGCTCCCAGCCTCTGGGATTATGGAGCTGATATTTCTCCTTTCTAGATGATCTCCATCCTTTTGTTTCCAATTCTCACCTCATCCTGGTCCACTACCTGCACTTTCCCAGAACGTCTCCAGATTCCTTTACATTGCCTTTTGGCTGTCATCTGGGTTTGCAACTCCTCCCAATTTAGCAACATCTGAAAATTTAATTAGCAGGAGGTTGTCTCCCTCTTCCACATAATTAATGAAGATGTTAAAATAAAACTGGATTAAGAATTTATTACACTATAATTTGCAAATCATTGCCATAGTTACTAGACAAGCTCTAACAAGGCAGGAGGGAGCAACTTGATAGAGCCAAGGGTATCTAAGCTATTGTGGTCTTTAACTCAAAGCCAAAGACAGTATGGCAAAACGGGAAGAGTTTAGGTTGAGAGTCAAGAACCAGGATACTCACTGGGAGTCTGGTGCTAACTGGGAGAAACTGCCACATTATATTCCAGCCCTAACCCCCAAGGTACAGGCAGAAGGACAAGAAAATTTCCGCTCAAATGACCAAGGAGTCAAGGAGACTCTCATGTGAGGATGAAATCCAGGCAGTAATCCATTCAAAAGGGAGAAAATGAGGAATGGAGAGGGAAACATGAATCTCTTACTGAATATTATAATACTAGTAAGAACAAGCCTTTCTTAAAGAGTGAACCAATAGTATTAGGTCAAATAAAAAGATCCCAGGAAGTACCTACTCCTAAATACCTATCCTTGGCTAACAAAAACAATCAACTCTAGACAAAAGTTGTTAAACATAAAAGAAGAAGAGTTTCTAACATTTAAAAGTAATAGACAGTGAGAAAAATTCTATACCTAATTTTATCTCAGACCATTCGCAACAAATCCCATCTTTGCTTTTACCTTATGCTGTCCTTCATCTCCTTCAGCTTGGCTCTTCTTGGCTACTCAATCCCATGTCTTTCCAACAGTAACCAAACAAGGCTCCTCATCTGCTCCAGCATTCAGGTCAATTCCACACATGGCCCCTGTGATGTTCCTGGTCCAGGCAGCTCTGTCTTCCATCTTGGAGCTGCCATCCTCCCTCTGCTGGCCATGCCCACACAGCAGAGAGAAAAGCTAGGAACAAAATTAAGTGCGTTTATGAAGGACAGGCACAAAATAGATTTTTGAAGGAGTTATTAGTGTATTTAGAACAATCTTAGCTTCACATAGCAAATATTAAAGAGGTAGTGCTATGGTATGAAAGTCTATGTCCCTTCAAAATTCATACGTTGGAAACCTAACCCCCGAGGTTATGGTATTAGGAGGTGATTAGAGGGCTGGCAGAACTACCATCTGATGGTCCAAGGAAAAGTCTTCCACCCAGAAGAGAGCTCTCACCCAACCATGCTGGCACCCTTATCTTGGACTTCCAGCCTCCAGAACTGTGAAAAATAAGTTTCTGTTGTTTATAAGTTACCCAGTCTGTGGTCTTGTTATGGCAGCCCAAACAGACTAAAAGAGGTAGTCATTCTTGTGGACCTTTTTTTTTGCGGGAGGTATACGGGCCTCTCACTGTTGTGGCCTCTCCCGTTGCAGAGCACAGGCTCCGGACTCGCAGGCTCAGCGGCCATGGCTCATGGGCCTAGCCGCTCCGTGGCATGTGGGATCCTCCTGGACTGGAGCACGAACCCATGTCCCCTGCCTCAGAAGGCAGACTCTCAACCACTGCACCACCAGGGAAGCCCCTTGTGGAATTTATTAAGAAACTAAATATTAAAGAATATAATTCATGAATCTGGTTGTATTCCAAAGTCCTTTTGTTATGTCCAACATATAGTGACGTAAATTAGAATTGGCAACTCATGCATGATTTGAATGCTTTGTTGGCCCAATATTGCAAATTTCAGATGAAGTTTGGTATCAGATACATTAATTTCTATGTTTGAGCCCTTTATAGTTCTTTACATCAATGTATTGGAAAGGCAAAGCCTATTTTGTTAAAAAAAAAAAAAGAAAGAAAGAAAAAGGAAATAAAATACAAAGTAGTGACTCACTCAAGGGAATACCTTGAAATTGGTATAATTTATAAAACAAAATACCCTTAATATGACAGCAGTCAATTTAGCCTGACATAAAAGAGGGTCTGTGTTTTCTTTCATTTATATTTTTATGATATGTAATGTCTTTATAATTTCACCACTCCACATCAAAACCGCCAACTGCTGAGTGCCTAAATAAGTAGCATGTGAAGAAAATGAATGAATTGCTAAATGTCCCATTACGGCCACAGAGAATATCCTTCTATTTGGAGTCAGGAATCTTAAATTGAGATGACAAATGAATGGTTTTCACTCCAGTGGAGGGAGAGTTTTGGCAACTTTATTACATTCAGCATTTGAATGGAATAAGGGGGGAATCGAGAGAGAAATGAAGTTTTAAAAAATAATAAGTATTACTGGTATCTGAGCTCTGGCTCTAAATGTCAGTTCCTCTGTGAGACAGAGTGATGGGGACAGTAGGTGGCATAGCACATGTATAAAACTCCAGTGAGATGGAGAGGAGGGCCTGTCACTAGTGTGATTTCTCTAGCACAAAGAAGCTATTTGGAGAATCTTAACAAGTTCCAACATGTTTGGTCCAACACATTAGAACTGACATCAAAAATTGAAAAGCAAAGAATGTGTGGAGCTGGTTAAAGGAAATCACAATAATCAGCAGCTCTATAGGGCACTTAACCATAGACACCCAGGGAGGCCCAAGGCAAAGGACAAGAAATAGCAGGAGGCTGGTGACTGCAGCATCACGCAGGAGTTCATTGACTTTAAAAATCTACCCAACATTGCAGAGGAAAATAGGATGAGCGCTATAGAGAATACTGTACAACTACTGATCTGTGTGTAGTGTCTGCACACTAGTTGAAAAGGAATCCTTTAGTAAAAGTCCACTTTCACAGGCCTTCGTTCATTCATTCTTAGAGCCTTGATACTGAAAACTTCTGTTTTTCATGTTCCAGATCCCATCCCATCTGTCTCATCTCTCTTTCTCTCACTACCTGCAAACTCCCATATAGACTTCCACTCAGCATGGCGCTTTGTGCCACATTTGATGATGGAGGAGGAATGGGCACTAGAGCCGTAGTGGCCTCCAAATCAGGAGACAGGGCGTCCACAGGGGAAGGCATTTAACTTACTGGTCTTTAATTAAACAACTGACTAAGAGCACACAACCAAAATATGCCAGATGTACTTTACTTTGAGTGTTGTGGTCCCAGTACAGGTGACCAATTAGCCATCAAGTTAATTATTTATTCCCTTAATGAGGTTGACTTGAAAATTTTTGACTATGGGGGAATATATGTGTGATGTACATGCAGTCAGAGCATGATGGGAAGATGGTTGCCTTCCTCTCTGTACCTGTTAGGGTCTATATTTTAGACAAAATAGTTCATAGCCAGATGGGGGAAATAAAACCTAAGAAATTCTAAGGTTCATCTTCTACGTAAATGGAGAGTAGTATTTTACTCCATTAACTGGGAAAATATTCTCTGCATGTGACAAATATGGTTTTAAAATTGCAACATAATGTAAATCAGAACATAAACTTTGGAACTTGAAAGCTCTTCTTTTAAGACAAAATAATCAACAGACTGCTCCTCTCTGGCCTCAGTTTTCTAATTACAGGAACAAATGGGTTGGATTACATAATTTCTAAATTCCCATACAATCTAATATTGTGTGACCTTTAATAATACAAATAGTAATGCCACAACTACACAATAATGTCACATCAGCAGCAACAATCTTATCAAGAACCATTTGCTAAACACTTTCAAAGAACCAGACAATGTGCTAAGTGGCTTATGGACTTTACCCCATTTAATCCTTGCAATAACTTTATGAAGGAAGAATTACTATTCCCATTTTTATAGATGAAGACAAAGAAAAGTTTTCCAGTATTATAATTTTGGGAGGTCAGGATTGGGCTTCTAACTTATATTGAACGCCAAATCCTGTGTTCTTAATTTAAAAACATGTTATCTGGCATTTTAAGTTTCCTTATCATGGTAGGAGGAGAAGATAGACTACAACAAGGAGTAGAAATGTTTTCACTATGTATTTACAATATTATTGGAGAGAAAATACTCACATGGGGAAGAAATAACTGTACAGTTTGGTATGTGTGTAAGTGCCAGACTGAACAGATCAGTCAATAAGAACTACAGGATTTAAAGAAGGGAAAATCATTATTAGTTAGATATTAGTAACAAGCTTAGTTGAAAAGGTCTTCGTGTCATTGGGCTTTCAAAGGAGAGGCTACAAGGCAGACAGAAAGACTGGGAAAGATTTTTCTGGTGGGGAAAAGCGCATTAGCAAAAGCAAACACTGGAAGTATTGTAGCATGAATGAGACACAACAAAGAAACAAGTTGACTTTATCCAGTTTGGAGGAAACTCACAAAGCTGATATTTTTCAAAAAAATATAAAAAATAAGTTAGTGTATATTTTTTCAAATGACAAGAATTCAGAGACCACAAATTCATTGTGAGTTATGATTAATTTTTACTTTTGCAAAATGTGATCAGCACTTCTGGACCTACAATATTATATGTTGGATTGGTCCTTTCAAAGGTATAATTGATAGACCACATGCACTAGGATCAACCAGGGCCTCTTGTTAAAAATGCAGATTGACTGATTCTCACTACAGACCCACTGAATCAGAATCTTTGCAAAATGAGCCCAGGAATTTGGATGTCCAAATGCTTTTCAAAATATTAAGATACTTCACTGAGGTATAACTTTCATAAAATAAAATGTACAGATCTTAAGTATTTATTTTGATAAATTTTGACAAAAATATGCACCCATGTAGCCTTTGTACCAGTCAAGAACCCTAGAAAGTTTATTGTGCCCCTTTGCAATCAGTCCCCCACTGCTCCAGGTAAGCACTGATCTGATTTCCAATCTCCATAGGTTACTTTTGTCTTTTTTTTTTTTTTTTTTTTTTTTTGCGGTACGCAGGCTTCTCACTGTTGTGGCCTCTCCCGTTGCGGAGCACAGGCTCCGGATGCGCACGCTCAGCGGCCATGGCTCACGGGCCTAACCACTCCACGGCATGTGGGATCTTCCCGGACCAGGGCACGAACCCACGTCCCCTGCATCGGTAGGCGGACTCTCAACCACCGTGCCACCAGGAAGCCCCCATAGGTTACTTTTGATTGTTCTAGAACTTCATATAAATGGGGTCACACAGGATGTACTTTTTTGCATGGACTTTTCCCTCTCAACATCAAGTCTATGAGAGCCATCTTGTTGTAGGCATCGGCAGTTTGCTCATTTTTGTTGCTGAGTAGTATCCCAATATATGAAAATACTATAATTTGTTTATCCATAGCCTTACTGATAGACATTTGAGTGGTTTCCAATTTTTGGCTGTTGTGAATATAATTATATGTCATTTCATAAACAAATGTTTTTATTCTTCTTGGATAAATAATTAGTAGATTCCCTGAGTCACAGGGTAGGTGTATATTAGCTTTAAAATAAGAATGTCCAGTCAGTTTCCTCAAGTGATTGTACCATTTGATATTCCCACCACCAATGTATGAAAGTTCTGGTTCCACCTTATCTTCACTTGATATTTTCAAGCTTTATTGTTTCATCCACTCAAGGTCAATCTATATTTTTATGGTTAGTGCTTTTTGTGTCACAAGATTCAAAGATTTTCAGTACCTTCATTACAATAATTCCTAACTTTCTTGTAAGTTCTTCTTTGACTCATGGGTTATTTAGAGATGTCCTCTTTAATTTCAAACATTTGGGAATGTTTCTGTATATCTTAATATCACTGATTTTCAATTTAATTCCATTGCAGTCAGAATAAATATTCTGCAAGATTTCAATTTCTTGAAATTTTTGAGATGCATTTTATGGATCAATATATGATCTAGCTTGATGAATGTTCCATGTGCACTTGAAAATAATGTGTATTCTGCAGTTGTTGGGTATGGTATTCTGTTAATGTCAATTAGGTCAAGTTGGTTGACAATGTTTAGATTCTCTATATCCTAAATGAATTTTTGCTTATTCACTCTATTGACTACGGAGAAGTATTAACAATTCATCTATGATTGCACGATTTATATATGTATATATACCATTCAACCTGTTTACATTTAAATGATGTCTTATAGATAGTATATATATATTTTTCCAGTTGATAATTTCTACATTTAATTTGAGTGTTTAGTCTATTTTCATTAATGTAATTATTTATATGTTTGGGTTTAAACCTATCACCTTGCTATTTATTTTCTATTCACTTCTCTGTTTTGGTTTGGTTTTCTTTTTTCTATTTTGGAAGGTTAATTGAATAGTTTTAGTATTTTATTTTATTTAGTATTCTATTTTATTTCCTCTACTGGCTTTCTAGCTATACTGCTTTTTATTATTACTTTTCCTTGCTGCTTTAGGAATTACAATATGTATCCTTAATTTATCAGAGTATCCTTAGAATTAATGTTTTACCAGCTCACACATCACACTTCCAACTTCACAAATGTAAGAACATCAAATCAGTTCACTTTTATTACTCCACCAACTGTAGTAATATTATTGTCATATATTTTATTTCTACATATGTTTTTACTCCACCTTACAATAATGTAATTTTTTGCTTTAAAGTGTTTATTTACCTTTTTAAAGATGCAGACATAGAGAATGGACTTGAGGATGCAGGGAGGGGGAAGGGTAAGCTGGGATGAAATGAGAGAGTGGCACTGGCATATATACACTACCAAATGTAAAATAGATAGCTAGTGGGAAGCAGCTGCATAGCACAGGGAGATTAGCTCTGTGCTTTGTGTCTCCCTAGCGGGGTGGGATAGGGAGGGAGGGAGGGAGATGCAAGAGGGAGGGTATATGGAGATATATGTATATATATAGTTGATACACTTTGTTATACAGCAGAAACTAACACACTATTGTAAAACAATTATACTCCAATAAAGATTTTTTTTAAAGAGTTTACCTTTTAAAGAAATTAACTGAAGAAACTTTTAAAGTTAGTCTTTTATCTTAACTTGTATATTTAGCCTTTTTAGTGCTTTTCATTCCTTTTGTAGAAGCAAATTACCATCTGACATAATTTCCTGTCAACTTGATGAATTTCCCTTAAAACTTCTTAATGTGCAGGTCGGCTAGCAACAAATTTTCTCAGCTTTCATTTGTCTGTAAATGTGTATTTCACCCTCATTTTTAAGGATACTTTCACTGCCTGTAGATTCTGATTTAGTGAGGTGTTTTTTTTTTTTCTTTCAGATCATTAAAGATGATCATTCCATTGTCTTCTGGCCTTCATTGTTTCTCACAAAAAAATCAACCATGATTTATATTCCACTGCATATAATGTGTTGTGTTTTTCCCCAACAATTTTAAATATGTACTCTTTATCTCTTTGTCTTTGGTTTTCAGCAATTTGACTATAATGTGCCTAAGTTTGATATTCTTTGTATTTACTCTCCTGCAGCTTTTTATTACAAATGTAGATAACCAATTCCTACTTCAGACCCATTGTATCAAATTTTCTAGTAATGTAACAAGGATCTAAATTTCTAAACAATCCTTGAATTAGTTTTTTGGACACTGAAGATTAGAGAATCACTAAACTACAGTAATAAAACTAATCACTATCTTGAAGAAATTTAAGATATTTTATAGAGCTTAGATATATACTCAAAATGTATATTATTAGGATATAAAAACATGCCATATCAGTAGAGATGACTTCTTATGGAAATTCAGAAAAAAAAGAAAAGAAGCAGAAGCTTTTTGGAAGGCATAGCCTTTAAGTAGAACTTAAAAAGTGACATTTTTATCTAGAAAGTTGGATGAGAATGTCCCCAGTTTAAGTGGTCACCTTTAAACACTATCAGGAAAAATAATTTTAAACACTACCAGGAAAAATAATTTTACAACCACAACACTAATTTTGAAACCTCTATTGCTGACAGAAAATAAGGATGATAGGCCAAGCTCAGGGAATATTTCTAACAGACTTAAATAGAAGGTCTCTGATATTTCAATATTTAATATAGAGTTGTACCCACACACACAACATGTGATAATCCCACACTGAGTAGAAAAAAGAGACCTGGAATGTTTTCCAGCCCATTAACAAAATGCAATAGCTTCTTATTTTTTTAATGCAACATAACCTGGGTGTCAGGTTGCATTAAGATGCCTTGGGTTATGATGACATAAATAGCTCAGCATAATGAAACATGACACTGAGATATATGGGCATCGATCTGTGCCACTAATTTAAAGACTCACTGGGTTTTGCCTTGATCTGTTTTTATGTCCTCAACCAAGAAATGACACATGGATAATGGGTATTGTCTGCTTTGTTGTTCCCTGGACAGGGTCCATAGAAGAGTTTTTCCATTATTGACACATCGTTGGTATTGACAGGAGGGTTATCATATTCTCTTTCTCATGGACTCTTGTCAAGTGGTCATAACTTAGGCAAACAAGAACAGAATCATTCTAAAGGCAGTTTTCAGAAAAATGGATTCCAACTGCATCTTCCTCACACTTTCAGTCTGCATTATAGAGATGAAATTTAATCTTAATTTATTCACATAATCAATAAAATATGGTACTAGGCTAGGGGCTAAGGATACAAAGATGACTAAGAGCTGACTTCATAGTCTTGTCCAGCATTTATTAAAATGTATTTTTCAGAGTTGTTCCTTGATGTAGCCATAAAATCTCTGTGTTTTGGAAATACAGTTAAACACATAGCAGAGATTTGGGGGCAAAACTGGGGATTGAACTGATTCGGAAATGCCTGCCTCCCACACCTGCTGGAGCAGTGTAGTCACAGGTCTCAGCTGTGTGAGAACTGGAATTAAGCTGCCTGTAAAATCTGGAAGTTGTCAAGCATTCTCCTATCCATTAAAGAGACACTAGAAGATTCCACCCATCAGCCTGGGGAAATAACAAGGAATCTTTTTATTTCCCTGATGCTATGGGTATGATCACTCAAAATATATCGGATACTGAAGCCTGCTCCAAAGGTAGCTATGAGTTCCAAATTTATTCATGTGGAATAGAGACTCAAACTGGTAATAAACATAAAGTTGGCCTATAACTTGTGAAGCCTCAAAAGTGACAAAAGAATACTCTGTTGTTAAAGTATTTTTTCAAGGTACAGAAACTGCTGGACTCCAACAGAAAATAAACTCTGCTGATCATAGATAATAATAATAATTAATAATAATAATAATAATAATAATAATAATAATAATAAATTACAAGCTATTTTAAGAAACAAATCTCCGTGAGAGAGAATGAACACACCTAATCACACCAATAACAAAAAAGGAGAGATTGCTTAAAACTCTTTAAAAATACTTTAAAATAAGAATATTAATATGGTTTTATAGATCCAATTTAACAACATTTTCTTAATGTTAGTGCTTTCTGTATCATGTTTAACAAATTTTTGCCTATTCCAAGGTTATAAATATATTTTTCTATGTTTTCTTCTAGAAACATTGTTTTAATTTTCATATTAGTTATAGAATAGAAGATATTTTTAATGCATATACTGACAAAAATCTCCTATCCAGAATATATTTAAAATACCTATAAATCAATAAGAGAAAGACAATCCAATAAAATAGTAGGAAAAAAACTTGAACAGGTACTTCACCAAAAAGGATATCAAGCTGACCAATGGATATTTGAAAAAATGCTCACCATCATTAGTTATAACCTAAATGAAAATTTAAAACACTATGAGATACCACTGCACACCCAACAGAATGTCTAAAATTATAAAGGCTGTTAATACCAAGGATTGGCAAGGATGTGAAGCAACTAGAATTTTTATACAATGATGAGTTTGATTGCATATTGTTATGCCCACTTCAGAAAATAATTTTGCAGAAACGATTAAAGCTAAACACATGTATAACTTATGACCAGCAATTCAATATATAGGTATATAACTAAATGTAATATACTTATGTCTACTTAATACATACAGTTATAAAAGCTGTTGACAAAAAGGGAAGCTCAGTGAAAGGTTTATGGGAACTTTACTATTTTTGCAACATTTCTATAATTCTAAAATTACCTCAAATTAAAATTAACTGATTTTAAAATGCCAGGCAGAAGTAATATAAACTTAAGATTCCATTTGTATGGAATTCAACAAGAGTAATCAATGGCTATAGAGAATCCTTTAGGGGAACATTGACTCAGAAGGGTGAAGTTCATTGATGAATGAGTATTTTCAGTCTACATGAAATTCTTAATAATTTTAAAAAGAAAAAAAATAACTTTATCATGGAGAAGCCAGACAGACACCAGGCTTAATCAAGTGATTAAAGTAAATATTACCAGTAATGGGACAAATCAAAACGGTGCCACTTGTTATGAAGCAATGAGCAGAACACCACATTTCTCTGTGACTTTTCTGCCAAAGATATAAAATCTAGATCTAATCATGAGAAACATCAGGGGAACCCAAATTGAAAGGACATTCTTCAAAATAACTGGCCAGTAGTCTTCAAAAGTGTCAAGATAATGAATGTCAAGGGAATAATTGAGGAACTTACCCAGTTTGGAAGAAGCTAAATAGACAGGACCACTAAATGCAACATGTGACTCTGAACTGAATCCTTTTGCTATCAGTGATATTATAAGGATCCTTGCAGAAAAGTGAAAGTTTATGAAGATTAGATGAAATAATGCACCAATGTTATTTTTCTGACTTTGATGGTTGTATTATGTAGGAAAATGTCCTTTTTTTTTTTTTTTAAGAAATGAATTCTAAAGCATTTAGGAGTGATGGAACATCCCACCAGCGACTCACAAAGAAATGGTTCAAAGAATAAAGTTATTTGTATTGCTAATGAAGGTTTTTAAAGTTTCTTTTAGAATAAAGATTTTTAAAAAATAAGTGAGAGCATCTCTGAGAGGCTGCAACCTATCCCTCTGAACCTGCTGCCCGACACTGCACAGACCTACCCTCAAACCAGCTATAACCAGTATCAGCATGATGCCCAGCAGTAAAACCAGTATTATCAGAACCAGGGCCAGTGGCCCCCATACTTCGGGAGTACTCTGGGCACTCACCAGGTGGCACAAAGTAACCAGTGTACCCCAGAGGCCCCAGCACCCCCGCAGGCATCTTCCACTCACACCAGTCCTGTGGTGCTGAAGGACCATCCCAGGGCTGTCTCCTTGCCCAGCCTCCCTCCAGCCCACTGCCTCCTTACTGAGGGGCTTCTCTCTTCCATGCAGAGCCAGGCATTTTTCTCTGGATTCAAACTGGCAACAGTGGCCTTTTATTTTCTGTTTGCCCCCAACCCTCTTCCTCCCTACTTCCCTTTTGGCTCAGGAATCCTTCCCTCTCCCTTGGTCCTACGTGGCTGAGGGGAGGGCCCCATCCTGTTCTTTCACCCCAGCCCTCCTCCAGAGCCTCAGCTCCTCAGACCTCATGCACTTGGTTGGAAATTCTTCCAGGAGCTGTTTTACTGTCTGCTTTTCAGGATTAAAAAAATAATAATAAACTTTAAAAAAAAAAAAAACTCACAAGTTTAAAAATCAAACTGCAGAGCGAGGAAGCAATGACAGATATTTTTTATAATTACGTCTTTTGTTGATTTTTAGAACTCATCCATTTTTACTGTGAATCAGCTATTGATATTTCATGAAGATAACTATTTCTTTGCTGAGTTCAGGTGACTGAAGTAAAGCCATGCCCTGGAAACAAAACAAAACACACCTAAAGCAAAACTGTACAATCATCTCTAACATAACTTTTTACATAATGTCTCAGTTCCCTGTAACTTTGCACACAAACTTCTGTGTTGAATTGAATTTTAACTGCTTTTTTGTAGCATTTGGAGAAAGTGTGACTATTGAATTTGAAACATTTAAAGAAGAAAATATGGGAGCAAAATAAAATTTTTTTCTGGCAAAGACTACAGGATTTTATTATAAGCAAACTCTCCCTCCATGAGAGAGCTCTTAAAAGATAGACTTTGTATATCAATGGAGAGAGACTTGTGAGAAGCTAAGCTTTGTTAACAAGAAAAGTTGTGGGTAGCTGGAGCTTGGCCCCATGTCCTCTGCACTCCAGATCCAGCTGCCCTCAGAGCAAAGTCAGAGATTCAGCTCGACAGCAACACACTTCACTTTTGCTCACAGTTCATTGGCCAAAACAAGCTTCCCATCCAGAAGGGAGGGAAGTATAATTCTATGACAGAAGAGACAGTCAATATTTTGAATATATCTCTCATAGCTTGATAAGAGGAAGGAGTGGCATGCAAGGAAAATACCAAATAATTAATATAGCAAGCATGGTTGTGCATCAAAAGTATTGCCAGAAAATAATGAAAAATAGAAATTGGGTTTTTAGAAATAATGTAAGAAATATAGGACAATGGAAAGTGAAGGAGATATGAGTTTTAAAGATTCAAGGTCTTCATACATTTTGGCTTAAGAATAAGAGTAATATTAACTTTTAAATATCTTGGGTAAATGTGCATTTCAGACACAGCCATTAAGAATAAAAATACAGGGAATTCCCTGGCAGTCCTGTGATTAGGACTCTGTGCTTTCACTGCTGTGACCTGGGTTCAATACCTGGTGGTATAATGTATACCTTCTTATTGCAGTTGATTAAAAATGGAGTATAAAGAAATCATGTCTAACCCAATAGAAGTCAGAGTAGTAGATTGAAATATATAAATTAAGATAAACATAGTAAAGTGAAAAATGCCATATAAGATAACAGAAGCAAGTTTAAATATTCAAACCCCAGTTATGGACCAAAAGATTTCCCTATCTACCTTCAACATAGAGGCCAAAATTTAAAGTGGAGGTAGACCCTTAACTTGGGTCAGGTTGCCTGCAGACTTTGAGAAACCTTGGAAGTTTTGTTCTAGATCAAGGATTTTCACCAGTAACACAGACAGCCCCAAAACTCTTAATAAAACGTGTCATTTGTCATTTTAAGAGTTGTAGCATGAATTCAAGCTAGGTGAAATTTGTTTACAGAGCAATCTTACAGAGGCTTTTATCTAAATGTTTATGGTGCTTAAATGACACACAAAGGCATAATACTCAAAAAAAAAAAAAATCTAACTAAGAAACTATGAAAGAAACTTAGGAGTGAAGCAAAGAGCAAAAGTACAAAAAAGAAAAATGTAAAAAATCTTAAAATAAAAACTTAATTTTTGAAATTTAAAGGATGTTTAAAATTCTACTCTGGGCATTAGTGAATTAGAATTAACAATTTAAAGGTAATTAAGAGAAATAAGGATTTTTCTAAAAAATGTCATTGAGGCCCTGGAAAATAGGATGAAAGATTTTTAGGAAAGAATGGAAGAAAGGGTAAAGAATATTTAAGAAGATAATACCTGAGAATTATCTAACATTTAAGAAATCCAAAATAAAAATATTTAACGGACATTCTCAGATTTAAAAGAAATTTCAAAAGAAAGTTAAACTATGGAACAGTGTGTGTGTGTGTATTATATATATATTTTTTAGATGATACATGTACTCATATTATATATACTATAGATTATTATTTATATATTCATTCATTTAAAACTTTAAAAATCCACTCCAGGTCACATAGAAGCAAAACTATAGAATATCAAGAACTAAATGACAATTTTAAAAGCTTTCAAAAATTGACAAATTACTTTTAATAAAAGGAAATGACAATTAGTATGATAACAGGTAAAATTCCCTTTAGCAACCATAGGTGCCAGAAGATAATGGAATAATATATTAGAAGTACTAAAGGAAATAACTGTAAACCTAGAATTACAGAATCGTAAAGGACTGTAAAACAAAGGCACAATTTATTCACTCAGCAGATTATCTTCTTTGTGTTTACTGTTTCACCTCCTGTCCTAGACTTTGGAATATAGCAGGAAACAAAAGAGACAAAGCCCCTTTTCTCAAGCTTCTTTTCTATGAGGACAGACAGACAATAAATACACACTACATCATGATGTGGTAAGTGTTATCAAAAAGAAAAGGCAGGATGAGGGATACAGATTGGTGATTGGAACATGCCATTTATGAAGAGGCATAAAGGAAGCCTTTTCCAAAGACATGACATTTAATGAAATTCCTAAAGGAGTCTAGAAGTTATCCATACAATTGTCTGAGGCAATGAATTCCAGATGGAGGACTCAAAATGACTTTTAAAGAAGAAGAAGAAGAGGAGGAGGGTGATGAGGGGAAGAAAAAAGAAGAACTCAAGGTTTTGGCCAGAGGAATTGATAAAATGGAGTTGTCATCTATTGTGAAGGAAAAAAGAACTTCAGCAGATACAGGTTTATTAAAAACTTAGAGGCTGCTTCTGCACCTGAGATATCCAATAAGACAATTAAATGAGGAGTCATGTAGGCAGCTAGATATAGAATTCTGGAATCCAGGGGAAACTGTTGGAACAAGAGATACATGTCAGCATCTATTTATTAAAGCTGTATGTCAGGTATGAATAGCAATAAAAAGAAACATCTCAGAACTGCACCCTGCGGAATGCAAGATGTACAAATAAAACAGGTGGAAAGAACCAATGTAGGAGCCTGCATTAACAGACGCCAGCGAGGTTGATGGAGAACCCAGAGAGCAGTACTGTAAAGATGAAATGTGGAATGTATTCCACAAAGGAAGAAGTGGTAAACTGTGTCCAATGTTGCTTATAGGTCAAAGAAGAGGAACACAAAGACATGACCATTGGATGTGGCAATGGAGGTCATTACTTAATAAGAACAGATTTGGTGAATTGAAAGTATCAATGACCTGACTAGGGAGGAGAAAAAGCAAACAGGATAATGTGGACAACCTTCTCCAAGAGTTTTCTTGAAAAGACAGTTTCAGTTGTATAAATGCTAAGTTTATTACCCATAGACTCTAGTCATAAAAATTATTAAGGTATCCACTTCAGCCAGAAGAACATGTACTTAGAAGAAAGTCTCACAATGATAAGCACAGAAATGGTTTTTAAATATTAATAAATTTAATTTGCTATGGATTATAAATAAAGTTAACCTTTATTTTAAAAAGTAAAAATAATTTCTTAAATTAATAAGATGGAGGGCTGTTCAATGAAGAAATATGGCATGCTAAAACTGACAGAATTTTCAGAACAACTGACTAAAACATAATTATAGTGGAAAATTTAAAGCATATTTTTCAGGGACTGACATATGAAAATGACAATAAATCTTTACTAGTATGGAAGTTCTGAACAAAAAATATTCGTCTAATGGACATTTGCACAGCTCTCCTCAGAAAAATAAAGATACATGATGTTTTCAAGTGCATATAAAACATTTTTTAATTCTTCATATGTGCATAAAGTCACAAAGCTAGGTTCAGCCAATTTCAAACACTCACTATCATGAAGGATATATTCATTGATCACAATATCACTAAATTAAAAATTAAGAGGAACAAGACAATTAAAAACAAGCTCAGACTGTTTTAATGATTGCTCAACACTTTGTGGGTTAAAAAGAAATTTATGATGGAAAATATAGAATGTTTTGAAAGCAGCTTTTAGCTATAAAAGTATTAATTTAAAATTATAATGATGGAAAATAAATGAATCAACTTTCAACTCAAAAGCCTGATAAGGAAAAGAATAAAGCTTTAAAAAGTAGAAGGAAATGAAAATCAGAGAGTAATTAATATTAGTTGCACTTGTATAATGTTTATAATTAAATAGGAAAAAAACAAGAAATGCAGAGAACCAACAAAATTTAAAAAGTTCTTTTTTGAAAAACACTAATAAGATAAATTTCTAACTTGAACACATAAAAAATCAAAGGTAGAAAAGGTAAAAATAAACAATATTAGTAATTAATAAGAGAATTAATAAGGGATCAATGGATATATGAGACAAAGAAACAATAGAGCAATATTTCCATAATTTAAATTTTAACTTATGTACATTTTATTGTTCCAAAACATTTGTTAAAATGAAAATAAGATTTTTAAGCATGAGAAAAATATACATAAAAACTTTGTCAATGAAATAGAAACAGAGAGAAACTGTAAATACAGAAAAGTACCCTAGTGAAAATAACATACAGATGCAAAAAATGAGATAATCAATTTAATATAAAAGTTATTTTAAAGAAAGGAAAAACAGTAAAAGGACCAAATTTTTTTTATTATTCTAGCATAACTTTGACACCACAGTTGGACAAGGGAGTTTCAAAAAACTTATAAACTAAATCTTTTATAAATATAGGTACAAATCCCATAAATAAAGTATTAAGACTTTGAACTTTATGTGTATTTTAAAAGATTGCATCATTACCAGGTAGCATTTTACTGAGAATGCAGGATTATCTCAAAATCAGAAACATCAGTTTACCGTTTATTGACAGATTAAAGGAAGAAATAATATGAAATACCAATCAATGCAGGAAAATCATTAGTTCATTCAAATTTTTAAATTCTTAAGTTAACTTAGAATACTTAAGTAGGGACATCCTTAACCTGATAAAGGATATCTATCAAAGATTCCAGCAAACATCAAACTTAATTGTGAAAGTTTAGAATCACTTTCATGTATGTTAGGGAAAAAAATAAAGAAGCATGTTATCATATTGTCATTCAACATTGTACCAGAACCCCATACCAATTCAAAATGACAAGAACAGATGTAAGAAGTATAAGAATTAAAAAGAAAGTGGGGGAGACCTTCAAGATGGTGGAGGAGTGAGATGTGGAGATCACCTTCCTCCCCACAAATACATCAGAAATACATCTACATGTGGAACAGCTCCTACAGAACACATACTGAACACTGGCAGAAAAACTCAGACTTCCCAAAAGGCAAGAAACTCCTCACGTACCATGGTAAGGCACAAGAAAAAAGAAAAAAAACAGAGACAAAAGAATAGGGACAGGACCTGCACCACAGGGAGGGAGCTGTGAAGGAGGAAAAGTTTCCACACACTAGGAAGCCCCTTCACTGGCGGAGACAGGGGGTGGTGGGGTGGGGAGCTTCAGAGCCATGGAGGAGAGAGCAGCAACAGGGATGCAGAGGGCAAAGCGGAGAGATTACCATATAGAGGATTGGGGCCAACCAGCACTCACCAGCCTGAGAGGCTTGTCTGCTCATCCGGCAGGGCAGATGGGGGCTGGGAGCTGAGGCTCAAGCTTCAGATTTCAGATCCCAGGGAGAGGACTTGGGTTGGCTGCATGAACACAGCCTGAAGGGGGCTACTGCACCACAGCTAGCTAGGAGGGAGTCTGGGAAAAAGTCTGGACCTGCCTAAGAGGCAAGAGACCATTGTTTTCAGGTGCGCAAGGAAAGGAGATTCAGAGCACCACTTAAATGGGCTCCAGAGATGGGCATGAGCCATAGCTATCAGCGCAGACACCAGAGACGGGCATGAAATGCTAAGGCTGCTGCTGCAGCGACCAAGAAACCTGTGTGTGGGCACAGTTCACTATCCACACCTCCTCTCTCAGGAGACTGTGCAGCCCGCCACTGCCAGAGTCCCGTGATCCAGGGACAACTTCCCCAGGAGAGCACGCGGCACCCCTCAGGCTGTTGCAACATCACACCAGCCTCAACCTCTGCAGGCTTGCCCCACATTCCATACCACTCCTCCCCCTGGCCTGAGTGAACCAGAGCCCCCTAATTGGCCTCTACTTTAACCCCATCCTGTCTGAGTAAAGAACAGATGCCCTCAGGATACCTACACATAGAGGCAGGGCCAAATGCAAAGCTGAACATGAGGAGCTTTGTCAACAAAGAAGAGAATGGGAAATCTCCCAGAAACCTCAGGAGCAGTGGATTACATCTCCACAATCAACTTGATGTACCCTGCATGTGTGAAATAAGGTTCTATTTTTTTTTAGTATAGTTAGTTTTTAGTGCTTGTTATCATTTGTCGATTTGTTTTTTGGTTTCGTTGCTCTCTTCTTTCTTTCTTTTTTTCTTTTTTTATTACATTTTATTTTTTTTGTTTTTAATAATTATTTTTATTGAATTTTTTTTTTATTTCATTTCAGTTTTTCCTTCTTTCTTCTCAGTTGTGTGGCTGACAGGGTCTTGGTGCTCCATACGAGTTTCAGGCCTGTGCCTCTGAGGTGGGCGAGCTGAGTTCAGGACATTGGTCCACCAGAGACCTCTCGACTCCATGTAATATTAAATGGTGAAAGATCTCCCAGACATCTAAATCTCAACGCTAAGACCTAGCTCCACTCAACGACCAGCAAGCTACAGTGCTGGACACCCTATGCCAAACAACTAGCAAGACAGGGACACAACCAACCCATTAGCAGACAGGTTGCCTAAAATCATAATAAGTTCACAGACAACCCAAAACACACCACCGGATGCAGTCCTGCCCACCAGAAGGCAAGATCCACCAGAAAACAGGCACCACTCCCCTCCATCAGGAAGCCTAGACAACCCAATGAAAAAACCTTAGCCACTGGGGGCAGACACCAAAAACAACAGGAATACGAACCTTGAGCCTGTGAAAAGAAGATCCCCAAACACAATAAGTTAAGCAAAATGAGAAGACACAGAAATACACAGCAGATGAAGGAGCAAGGTAAAAACCCGCCAGACCAAACCAATGAAGAGGAAATAGGCAGTCTACCCCAAAAAGAATTCAGAGAAAGTATAGTATAGATGATCCAAAATCTTGGAGATAGAATAGAGAAAATACAAGAAACGTTTAACAAGGACCTAGAAGAACTGAAGGGAAAACAAATGATGAACAACACAGAAATGAAACTAAAAATTCTCTACAAGGAATCAACAGCAGAAAAACTGAGGCAGAAAAATGGATAAGTGATGTAGAAGATAAAATATTAGAAATAACTACTGCAGAGCAGAATAAAGGAAAAGAATAAAAAGAATTGAGGACAGTCTGAGAGACTTCTGGGACAACATTAAACACACCAACATTCAAATTATAGGGGCCCCAGAAGAAGAATAGAAAAAGAAAGGGAATAAGAAAATATTTGAAGAGATTATAGTTGAAAACTTCCCTAATATAGGAAAGGAAATAGTTAGTCAAGTCTAGGAAACACAGAGAGTCCCATAGAGGATAAATCCAATGAGAAACATGCCAACACACATATTAATCAAAATATCAAAAATTAAATACAAAGAAAGAATATTAAAAACAGCAAGGGAAAAACAACAAATAACATACAAGAGAATCCCCATAAGGCTAACAACTGATCTTTCAGCAGAAATTGCAAGCAAGAAAGGAGTGGCAGGACATTTTAAAGTGATGAAAGGGAAAAACATACAACCAAGATTACTCTACCAAACAAGGATCTCATTCAATAAACACACCAACATTCAAATTATAGGGGCCCCAGAAGAAGAATAGAAAAAGAAAGGGAATAAGAAAATATTTGAAGAGATTATAGTTGAAAACTTCCCTAATATAGGAAAGGAAATAGTTAGTCAAGTCTAGGAAACACAGAGAGTCCCATAGAGGATAAATCCAATGAGAAACATGCCAACACACATATTAATCAAAATATCAAAAATTAAATACAAAGAAAGAATATTAAAAACAGCAAGGGAAAAACAACAAATAACATACAAGAGAATCCCCATAAGGCTAACAACTGATCTTTCAGCAGAAATTGCAAGCAAGAAAGGAGTGGCAGGACATTTTAAAGTGATGAAAGGGAAAAACATACAACCAAGATTACTCTACCAAACAAGGATCTCATTCAGATCTGACAGAGAAATTAAAATATTTGCAGACAAGCAAAAGCTAAGAGAATTCAGCACCATCAAACCAGCTTTACAACAAATGCTAAAGGAACTTCTCTGGCAGGAACACAAGAGAAGGAAAAGACCTACGATCACAAAACTAAACAATTACGAAAATAGTAGGAACATGCATATCAATAATTACCTTGAATGTAAATGGTTTAATGCTCCAACCAAAAGACATAGACAGCTGAATGGATACAAAAACAAGACCCGTATATATGCTGTCTAAAAGAGACCTACTGCAGACTTAGGGACACATACAGACTGAAAGTGAGGGGATGGAAAAAGATATTCCACCCAAATGGAAATCAAAAGAAAGCTGGACCAGTAATTCTCATATCAGACAAAATAGACTTTAAAATAAAGACTGTTACAAGAGACAAAGAAGGACACTACATAGTGATCAAACGATCAATCCAAAAAGAAGATATAACAATTGTAAATATTTATGCACCCCACATAGGAGTACCTCAATACATAAGGCAAATGTTAACAGCCATAAAAGGAGAAATCGACAGTAACACAATCATAGTAGGGAACTTTAACACCCCACTTTCACCAATGGACAGATCATCCAAACTGAAAATAAATAAAGAAACACAAGCTTTAAATGACACATTAAACAAAATAGACTTAATTGATGTTTATAGGACATTCCAACCAAACACAACAGAAAACACTTTCTTCTCAAGTGCTCATGAAACACTCTTAAGGATAGATAATATGTTGGATCAAAAATGAAGCCTTGGTAAATTTAAGAAAATTGAAATCATATCAAGTATCTTTTCTGAACACAACACTAAGAGACTAGATGTCAATTACAGGAAAGAAACCTGTAAAAAATACAAACACATGGTGACTAAACAATACACTACTTAATAACCAAGAGATCACTGAAGAACTCAAAAAATACCTAGAAACAAATGACAATGAAAACATGACTACCAAACCCATAGAATTAGAAAGGAAAAAAGAGAAGTAATAACTGACACTGCAGAAATACAAAGGATCATGAGAGATTACTAAAAACACCTATATGCCAATAAAATGGACAACCTGGAAGAAATGCACAACCATCCACGATTGAACCAGGAAGAAATAGAAAAAATAAACGACCAATCACAAGCACTAAAATTGAGATTGTGATTAAAAATATTCCAGCAAGCAAAAGCCCAGGACCAGGTGGCTTCACAAGAAAATTCTATCAAATATTTAGAGAAGAGCTAACACTTATCCTTCTCAAACTCTTCCAAAATATAGCAGAGGGAGGAACACTCCCAAACTCATTCTACGAGGTCACCATCACCCTGACACCAAAACCAGAAAAATATGTCACAAAGAAACAAAACTATAGGCCAGTATCACTGATGAACAAACATGCAAAAATTCTCAACAAAATACTAGCAGACAGAATCCAAGAGCACATTAAAAGGATCATAAACCATGATCAAGTGAGGTTTATCCCAGGAATGCAAGGATTCTTTAATATATGCAAATCAATCAATGTGATACAACATATTAACAAATTGATGGATAAAACTATATGATCATCTCGGTAGCTGCAGAAAAAGATTTTGACAAAATTCAACACCCATTTATGATAAAAAAAAAAAACCCTCCAGAAAGTAGCCATAGAGGGAACTTACCTCTACATAATAAAGGCCATATATGACAAACCCACAGCCAACATCATTCTCAATGGTGAAAAATTGAAACCATTTCTACTAAGATCAGAAACAAGACAAGGTTGCTCACTCTCACCATTATTATTCAGCATAGTTTTGGAAGTTTTACACACAACAATCAGAGAAGAAAAAGAAACAGAAGGAATCCAAATCAGAAAAGAAGTAAAGCTGTCACTGTTGGCAGATGACATGATACTATACATAGAGAATCCTAAGGATGTTACCAGAAAACTACTACAGCTAATCAATGAATTTGGTAAAATAGCAGGATACAAAATTGATTCACAGAAATCTCTTGCATTCCTATACACTAATCATGAAAACATGAAAGATAAATTAAGGAAACACTCCCATTTATCACTGCAACAAAAAGAATAAAATACATAGGAATAAACACCCTACCTAAGGAGACAGAAGACCTGTATTCAGGAAACTATAAGACACTGATGAAAGAAATTAAAGATGATACAAACAGATGGAGAAATATACCATATCCTTGCATTGGAAGAATCAACATTGTGAAAACGACTACACTACCCAAAGCAATCTACAGATTCAATGCAATCCCTAACAAACTACCAATGGCATTTTTCACAGAACTAGAACAAAAAAATTTCCAATTTGTATAGAAACACAAAAGACCCCGAATAGCCATAGCAATCTTGAGAATGAAAAACGGAGCTGGAAGAATCAGGCTCTTGGACCTCAGACTATCCTACAAAGCTACAGTAATGAAGACAGTATGGTACTGGTGCAAAAACAGAAATATAGATCAATGGAACAGGATAGACAGCCTGGAGATAAACCCATTCACATATGGTCACCTTATTTTTGATAAAGGAGGCAAGAATATACAATGGAGAAAAGACAGCCTCTTCAATAAGTGGTGCTGGAAAAACTGGCCAGCTACATGTAAAAGAATGAAATTAGAACACTCCCTAACACCATACACAAAAATAAACTCAAAATGGATTAAAGACCTAAATGTAAGGCCAGAAACTATCAAACTCTAAGAGGAAAACATAGGCAGAACACTCTATGACATAAATCACATAAAGATACTTTTTGACTCACCTCCTAGGGAAATGGAAATAAAGACAAAAATAAACAAATGGGACCTAATGAAACTTAAAAGCTTTTGCACAGCAAAGGAAACCATAAACAAGATGCAAAGACAACCTTCAGAATGGGAGAAAATATTTGCAAATGAAGCAACTGACAAAGGATTAATCTCCAAAATTTACAAGCAGCTCAATGTCAGAAAAGCAAATAACCCAATCCAAAAATGAGCAGAAGGCCTAAATAGACATTTCTCCAAAGAAGATATACAGATAGCCAACAAACACATTTAAAAATGCTCAACATCACTAATCATTAGAGAAATCCAAACTAAAACTACAATGTGATATCACCTCACACCAGTCAGAATGGCCATCATCAAAATATCTACAAACAATAAATGCTGGAGAGAGTGTGGAGAAAAGGGAACATTCTTGCACTGTTGGTGGGAAAGTAAATTGATCCAGCCACTATGGAGAACAGTATGGAGGTTTCTTAAAAAACTAAAAATTGAACTACCATATGACCTAGCAATCCCACTACTGGGCATAACCTTGAGAAAACCATAATTCAAAAAGAGTCATGTACCACAATGTTCATATAAAGAACATATAGTACATATATACAATGGAATATTACTCCACCATAAAAAGAAATGAAATTGAGTTATTTGTAGTGATATGGATGGACTTAGAGTCTGTCATGCAGAGTGAAGTAAGTCAGAAAGAGAAAAACAAATACCATATGCTAACACATATATATTGAATATAAAAAAAAAATTATGAAGTACCTAGGGACAGGACAGGAATAAAGATGCAGATGTAGAGAATGGACTTGAGGACATGGGGTGCAAGAAAGTGTAATCTGGCATGATGTAAGAGAGTGGCATGGACTAATATATGCTACCAAATGTAAAATAAATAGCTAGTGGGAAGCAGCCACATAGCACAGGGAGATCAGCTCGGTGTTTTGTGACTACCTGGAGGGATGAGATGGCAAGAGAGAGGGTATATGGGGCTATATGTATATGTATATCTGATTCGCTTTGTTATAAAGCAGAAACTAACACACCATTGTGAAGCAATTATACTCCAATAAAGATGCTAAAAAAAAAAAAAAAGAAAGGGATAAATCTGTCCTTCTTGCAGATACAGTTTTCTTTCAGATTACTACTGACAAATAGGGATGCTTTCAATTTTTTTTAAGTATATTGTTAATTGTCCGTGTAAGTTTTCCTGGATTTCTATGCAGACTGGGAAACCAATACTGAATGTTATTTTTTGTTGGTAACACAAAAACTGAGGGGAGGGGAGTGGGATTTTACTTTCTCAGCAGTACCTTCAAACTCAAGTGCAACCCCTTTTATTTATGTATTTAAAATTTTTATTGGAGTATAGTTGATTTACAATGTTGTGTTAGTTTCTGCTGTACAGCATAGTGAATCAAATTTACATATACATATAGTCACTCTTTTTTAGATTATTTTCCCATATTGGCTATTACAAAGTATTGAGTAGAGTTCCTTGTGCTATACAGTAGGTTCTTATTAGTTACCTGTTTTATATATAGTAGTGTGTATGTGTCAGTCCCAATCTCCAAATTTACCCCACTCTTTTCCCCCCTGGTAACCATAAGTTTGTTTTTTTTACATCTGTTACTCTATTTCTGTTTTGTAAGTAAGTTCATTTGTACCATTTTTTTAGATCCCACATATAAGCAATATCATATGATATTTGTCTTTGCAATCCCTTTTAGTTTTTAAATTGGAGGCTCCTTATTTGGGCATCTGAGATTTGATTAACATGACTGTGTTCATCCTTTTTATTCCCTTCATTTTTTTTTCAGTTAACATATGTAAATGGGGTCATTTTAAAACTCACTCATATTATTGAAACGTTGTTGCTTGAACCCACCCTCTTCACAGTCGTTGGAGTATTCCAGATTTGTTCAAAATGGTTTTTTTCCCCTGGAAAATTCAGATGTGGAGAAGTGTTCTTTATTATAGCCATGGTACATTTCAGATGAGTCTCATAGTCTATACTTCTCTGAAAGCAGAAAGATTACATTCATCATTTTAGTGACAGCTGAACCTGTTTTGCTTTTAAAACACCAGTCACTCCACTTTGGATTTAGACAAAACAGGGATAATTTCAGCAGCTTTGGTGAGGAAAGTTTCAAAATTATGTTTTTTTGTACAACACTTTTCCTTGGTAAACTTGCAGATCTTTGACAAAGAGTTTACCTAATTCTTCCAGGCAGTGGGGAATTGGAAGATGACAAAAGCCCCTAGGAGACAAAAAAGCATATGTTCTTATATTTGGGGCAGAGAAGTCAGAAATATGTTTGGTGTAGAGGGAATGAAAAGGAACATTAAATTTAAAAATATACAAGTAGAAGATAACGGAGAGAATTTCTTTGGGTTTTCTCACATCCTACATGCTCAAATACAGATATTAGGGAGAAATCTGGGAAACATCACCTCCACTGCTTCTGTAGGTTAGTTCCAGTAGTCCTTTCAATTCAGGATCCTGTCCTAAATTAGCCCCCTGGAGTATGGTCTAACAGGATGTATGTAGATGTTACAATTCTTGAAATTATTACTTTAAGGGAAGGGTTTACTCCTCCTCACAAATCTCTAATTTTTCTTCAATAATCCAAGATGGCTCTATCATCTAGGAAAACTTTCCTCTTTAAGAGATGGCTCCCATAAATTTACATCCACATATTTAGAGAAGGGCTTTTTTTATCTTACCTCCACCAAGATACGAAGAATGTTCCTTTATTGCGATATTTGGACAAACGGTGAGGAAGTCTATGCTTCTCACAATCCCCAAATGTTTAAATAGTCTTACGCATCTTAATTCTTCCTAAATACACAGACCACATTCATTTATTCCTTTCAGATTTCAAGTACCAAATTGGGCCAAAACACTGTGTTCCCTGCATGATGTGGTTTGAGGAATATTAGAGAAAACAGACCCATAAATAGATCATTGTACTAATGTGGGCAAACACTGCTATCATAAAAGAATGTGCTGTGGGAGCACAGTTGTGGGTTGCCTTATTCTCAAGGGCATGTCAGAGATGATATTGGAGGAGACTATTGAAGACTAATGTGCAGCAAAACTAATGAAAATAAAATAGTCCAGGGAAGAAACTAAAGAGACTAATGCAGTGGCCATGGTTGTGGAGAAACTCTAATAGGTTTATGAGAAAATCTAACAGGTTTTGGTAGTTGTTGGGATCACAAAGAGTTTGTGATAACTCCCCAATTTCCTAGGACCAAAGATAAGGACCACAGGAGGATGTGATACCACCATGGGTTATTTTTGTAACCTTGCGTGAGTCACCAACTTTAGTTTTGTGATCCGGTAAATGATAGGGTCCCTCCTTGGGTACATAGGACCTCAGGACATTTAAAGTAGAAATGAAACTGAGAAGCTATTTTCAGTATCTCAAAAACTTAAATGAGAAGCAGATACTTACCTTATCATGATATTGTTTGGGTTAATATTTAGGTGGGGAGTTGGAATTATAGGAACACTAAGTGTAAATTTGATTATTTCATTCTGAATCCAAGTTCTGATGGCAATGAGGTAGGTCTATGATGAATTGATAGGGAATACAAGTAAGTACTTAATAAATACAGTGTTATTGTCA
Organism: Neophocaena asiaeorientalis asiaeorientalis; assembly: GCF_003031525.2. NCBI lineage: Eukaryota > Metazoa > Chordata > Mammalia > Artiodactyla > Phocoenidae > Neophocaena > Neophocaena asiaeorientalis. The sequence goes on from NW_020172573.1 coordinate 226,937, forward strand.
ATTAACACTCTCCAGCATTGTCAATGAGGAAAGTTGTAAAGAGAAAGTTCTTAGAGATGAGGACAACAATGATGTCTACTCCTACTCCAGGTTCTGCAAACTTCCCTGAACTTCTTATAAAAATGTGCTGTTCTCCTGAAACATTTAATCTAGTTTTAATAGTGCAAACTATTGCTGAAAAGAGTTTCTGAGAACTCAATATCAAGGACTAACTGGATAGATGAGTGGTTGGTCTCAAAGCATTACACCACACAGTAGCTTCCATCTAACATGTTAGAAAATGGACAGGAGAAATGGTTGTCTTCTAAGAAGGGCAAAGTGAAAACATATTTTCTCCTCTTTAATCATATCCTTTTAAACCAGAAGAGACCTTTGCAATTTTCTAATATAGCTTCATCTCTATGTCCCCTCCTTGAAGACTGGACCAACCATGAAGGTTATGTGGCTTATCCTATATTACACATTAATGTGAGGGCAGAGTGGCAGAAGACTGGACACAGAGATGTTCCATAAGATTTTCTCCTTCCTGTGTCTACAATATTAATAAAAATCTGTATTAGGAAACGTGCAAGCAGGGAAACAGAAAGATTCTTCCTTATACCTCGTGACTGGGCCACTGTTAAATGAGAGAATTTACAATGGAAGTAAACTTTACAACAAATGACTCTGATGGAATGTACAGATATTTTGGTTCCAAATAAAGTAACAGTGGCCTAGAACTAGATGTAGGGATTCTGAAATTAGACAAGGGAGGTGTAATTTTCTTTCTAAGACATATAAACCAGGAGTTGGTATCAAAGTATGCAATTATATCTTGGAGTTATTCTTGCTTTAAATCTTACTTTCAAAGAGCATGTTTGAATGTACTCTCCTCTTGGTGTTACTTATGTTAATCAGTCTTAATATATTCTTTAATAATAATGTACTAGAAAGTTTCTTATTGTAATCTGCATCTTTGATAAATGCTTCGTGCATACATGACTGAGGCAAATTCTGCTACCTAGTGCCACTGCATGAATTTTGAGTTTACCTCTTCATTTTGTTTTTGGTTTTTAGTGGCTGAATCAACAGGCTTTGTAGGTTGAGTCTACAAATCTAAAGTTAAAAAAATCAATAGCAAACACAGGAATTTTTTAATGAATAAACATTGGTTCTTTAATTCATTCATTCTCTGGTTTAGTCATTTAAATTTTGAAATTTGATTCTTTGAAATACTGACTCTTCTACATATTAATTATTCACACTTTACCCCTCACATTCCTCTCACCACCCCCACTAACTTTTACCTGTATAAAGGCTAAATATCGTCACAATATTAGCAAAACTTTCTTAAAGCAAGTTGGCCAGCATTTCTTTGTCTCCAAGGAGCCAGGAAATAAAACATTTAATTAGCCTTTGTCTTTCAATATAATAAGTACAGAGAGCAATAAAACCATTTTTTTTAACTTTGAGACAATAGCTTGTGTCTGTTAAGCTGACAGTGTCATTCCTGCAGAATGAATTTCCATGGAAGATAAATGGAAAGTCACTCTAGTTGTATCCTGGAAGTATTTGTTAAAGCAATAACGATCATGGTCTAAGCCATTGCCCCTGGGATTAATGAGAGTCCAGGAGGAGTTGATGGTCCAAGATGCAGAGAAAACTCATTAAACCCCAGATAACTATTAAGTCCCTGGTAATTCACTGTGGCTAAACTCTGTGGATGACGAGGCAGGCATATCATAGTGATGGGCCTGGGAGGGACAGCAAGGGATGGGTGGCTTAGTGAAGATGTGAATTTTCCAGTTCTTTTGAAAAAGATTGTTTTTGTACAGTTAGATATTTAAAGGCATATCTCACCTTCCTGTTCCAAATCAGCAGTATGAAGCTGAATGATTTCATCTTTGTAGCATTCAACAGCACCACTCTTACTTTGATGGAATTGACACTAACTTCTCTTTATTTATCTTCATTCCCTTGTTTACCACTTACTTCTATTCTGTAAATACCCATTAATACCCCGTGTTTGATTGCTTAATACATAGTAAGGATAAACAAGAAGCAGCAAATAGTAAACATTTGTTCTCTAGGGTCTGTGGCAACATCTTTGCCACTTCAACTGAACTATATGTATATAGAAATGTGTATTATACTCTGGAGTTGAGAGAAAATATAAATAAGTCTACTCAGCCAAAAAAAGTATGTGCCATCAGGAGGGTTCTAATGAGAAGACTGAGTCAGCTGACCAACTCCATTAAAAGTGAGCTTGGGAATCTCATCACACTTGTTTATTTCTGAATCTTCCCTGTGTTCATCATTCAACATGATTTAAAATTCTTTATCAGAGACCTATTATGTGCAAAGAAGATATATTGGTGAATAACCAGATATTGTTCCTGCTCTGAACCACTTTTTTCTGACAGACGATAAGTTCTTAATAAATATTAACTGTCATTATTATTATTATTATTATTATTTACCAGACAAGAGGGATGGGATCTTGTAATCACATGATGTTCTCAATGATGGATGTCCCTCTTAAAAGTATCAAATACTTTGCTGCTACACCAAAATGTTTGCTGCTACACCAAACATTCCTCATCAGGGTGGTTTAAAAATAATTATGGTAAATTCTAATTTTATAACCCCAGAAATATATTAAAATGTAGATCTTTTATAATTCCTTCAATTAACAATAGATGCTTCTTGATTACTTTCTAATTAAATCATTTCACTCTAAGACCTGGTAATTACAACAAGAAGTTATTAAAATTAGAAAACATTTGCCAACTCAGTACTTTTGATTATTAAGCTTTTGTCATTTAATATTGACAAACAGTCTATGAAGATATATGAGCAAAGAAACTGATTTTAATATCTTTAGCTGCAATAATTAACTACAGGTGTCCCAAACAAAGCAATGTTTCTTTCTTACCACATATTTTTCTGTGAAATCTATTGTTCTTGTCACCAACTGGATTTTTTTTTCCCCTTGGCCTATTACACTATGTTTTCCTCCTATATTACTGTTCTTACCATAGAAGAGAATCATATCCTTGAATCTTCTCTGCTTAGGGATATTTTACCATTTTTGGGTGGCCTGATGAAAATATGGCCACCGCTTATAATAAGAATCAGAGTTATTATGCTTTTGATGTTTTTATCTGACTGATCACCACATTACAATCTATAGGACAATAAACTTTCCCAATCAGATACATTCCAAGAAAAAAGAATATTAATATTGCTGGGGCCTGGGAAATGCACTGTGTGATTTGCCATCTCAATATGTCAATAGGGTGAAAATTTGCTCTCGTCAGATTTCTTAGGAGGTGTGATATCTTTTATCTTCAGTGGCCGAATCTTCCTGGGGTGGGGGCGAGGTGGGGAGAGGGATTGTTTTTTCCTTTAGACAAGCCTTAAAGAAAAGTAAAAGATGTATTTCTATACTGCTCTTTGCAAATCAGTGAAAGCAAGGGGTATACACAACATCACTGATAGAAAATGGATTTTGAAACATAAAATTAGATCCATAGAACCAAATGATCCCTACAAGCTGTGATCAGTCAAAGTAAATTCCCCCAAATGCAATTCTCAAGCATAGGGTGAGGTGCTAACTGCTGTCTATTGGAATATCGGTTTGACAAAACACACTTAGAAAAGATATTGACAAGCTCTTCAGTGTTCTAGCAGGAAAGAGATTCTTGAAATCAAGCCCATTGCTCCTCTGCCTGCCTTCTGCTGAGAAACCAAGGAAAGGATTGAGCAAATTTATCACCCCTTAACAAAGCAATAAGTGAAAACTGGTGAGTCTCTGGGCTTGATGGAAAGGTAGTATCCTGTTCATGGTGAATAACAGCTCACTAATTCTACACTGATCAGAGAAAATCTAGGGAATCATGTTCTGTTTGGGACACAACGTTTTTCTGAGGCCAATGAGAAATACCCAAAGGAGGGGAAACATGGTGTGAAGAATGAAAGGGAGAATAGAATAGGAAAGCCAAGCCCGCTAAGAAAAGACAGGAGGGTGGTGTGACAGGAACAGGGCAGCTGATTTCTATTATATAAGGGGTGTCATCGTGTGGGTGGCAACACACAGGAGCAGAGGACAAGCTAGGACACATGAGTGGAGTCACAGGGAATCTAATTTCAAGTCAAAATCAGAAACAACATTCTTATGGTGGAATTAGCTGTTTCAGGCAGTGGTGGACTCTATTTACTGGAAGTATTCAAGCAAAAACTGGGAAAGGGTTGGAAAAGTGATGAAAGTTGGATAAATGCTAGCTTGGTATGTGAGAAAAACACAGACTGAAAACTGAAAGCCCCATGCTCCAGGTCCAACTCTGAAAATAACTAGCCAAGAGAGAAATCTCGGTTTAGCCAGCCTAGGTTTACTGTGTGACTTTGGATAAATTACAAGCCAGTGGGAGTATTGGCTATGTCAGATGCTTGGAGAATCAAGGAGAATGTTTGAAGTCTATGCATGATCTTTAATCATTCTGCATCAGTCTTAAGAATGCATCTTTGGTTGGTGAGGGTACATTTTATGTATACAAATAATTAATGAAGACATGTGTATGTTACCTCAATGATATAGATGTTTACATGCTTATAATGTATACATCCTGTGGAAGTGTGGGAAGAAACAAAGCAAAAAGGATTAGACAAGAGTCAGCTAAGCCATTGGATCTCAAAGTTTAAATTACTTAGGTGGTTTTAGGAAACTCCTCTGGGGCTTTACAGTCTCATCCATGAAAAGAGGGACCAGATGAAATCATCTCTAGGGTGTTTCTTTTTTAACATAAGAACCCATGGTCATGAACATGTGCACATCATATACATGTGTGTCAATGCTCTAGCTGTGTTATGAAATGTAATACTGCTAATTTCATTGTAAGAGTATTAGTTTTACCAATGTGCACAACTTTTTTTCATCCCTAGGACTCTAAAAGATGAAAAGAACATTGGTAAATGCCTTGATCCACTAAGGAGATTCACAACATAAGCTTGATATTTCTTCACTTTTAACCATGCTGAGATAAGCCCAATATCTCTGTTTCTGCCTTACAGATGTAAAGAAAACAATGTAAATCTTCCCAAATGGCTTATTTACATGTCTTTGAGATACAGAATCATAGAACATTAAAGCAGCAGGGAGACTTAGAGGCCATCTAATCTCAACACCCTCATTTGACAACAAGGACATTTAAACCCAGAAATATTAAGTGATTTAACTAAGGACACAGCGTTACTTTGGGCCAAGGCTGAAGGTAGTTTTCAGTGCCTCTAACTCTTCATCAAATTATATTCTTTCATATAAATGTGTCATTTATCCATTCTCAGTAATGAGTCTCATGGCTTTAATATTTTAATTAAGGTTATTGACATTTAGTTATAAATTAACAGGTAGAAATCTTATAATTTTTAAAACAATCTTTTCTAGTTTGGCTTAGTGTATTTACCACTCATCTTCACACTGATGAACAGGCTAAACCTTGAACCTGAACTTGCCATGACTTTGGAGGAAACATCTCAAAGCTGGTATATAGAATCTGCAGGCCTATTCATGAGGGCATTGGGGAAACCAGCTAGAATACTAATTTAATATGAACTGATGGCAGAGAGGGTATTTCAGGAACAAACAACATCCTACAAGAAAGAGTCTAAGGCCCATGCCAGGAAGAAGGAGCAAGGCTGGTTTGGCTGGAGAGTGAAACACGTACACACAATTCCCAAACATCTGATGGCTGTGTCATGAGGACTTGTTTGCCCAGCACCCAATGGATCTGGTAAATTCTAAGCATATCAGAATTGCTTCTCTGGCTAAGACTCATAGGCTATCCAAATAAGAATTCTGACAAAGCACGGAGAGAAAATTTGGTGAAAATTCAGATGGTTCTCTTAGATTGCCAAAATCAAATGATTTGTCATTTGAAACTAATATCCCTTCAAAGTCTTGAATAATCTATATTTGATTCCTGATATTGTTCTTCATTTTCAAGAAGTTAGAAGTTTGGTTTATCTGAGTGAACTAGTCAGATACAATAATCAAAACAATTATTAATGTGCAGAAAAAAATGAAATTAAGCAGATGGGTTGTCCACATGTAGGCACAGTGTTTGATGGGCATCATTTCAAAGAAATCCTGTGCTTGTTCATTGGAATTGACCTGGGGTGTCTGGGAAATGATGTGGGGCTTCGATCAATATAGACACAAATCAGTTTTTCAGTATTTCCAACAATTTGTGACCATCCATCTGGATTGAGAATATACAGAATGATTGTGGAAACAGAACAGTCCTCTATCTGGCCTGGCCTGCTGACCTTCCAGAAGTTCCCCCATAACTAACTCTAGCCTCACAGGTAAAGGAGAGGAAGGACAATAAATTAAACCATGTTTTTAAGTAGACCCCTGGCTGATATGAACACCTCCCCTGCATGGCTAAAACTGTAATACTGCTGGAGTCAGACAGAGTCCCCTGAAATGAATTCTCCTGCAATTTATTGTATGTGTCCAGCTAAGTCTCTGCAGATATGCCACTCCCCAGCCTGCGGAATGAGGCTTCCTTGTTAATGTGGCCAAAGTATGATATAATCACCTCTGGTCACTCATCAATCTAAATTATTTGATGTGGTTTTAATTAGCCCAAACAAGAAACCCAATAGTTATTATAACTGGACTCTAGAAAGAGGAAAAATCAACTCTTTGTTTACTTCTGGTGCCCCAGACGCATGAAGACATACCAAAATAATTGCTATTTATTTTACAAGATGGAAAAAATATTGACTGCCCTCCGGTCATAGAAGGCATTTTCTTTTGGGATTACAAGTGCAGAGATGAATTAGGTACACTTAGGATCAATATCTGTTTCTCTTCTTGGCTCAGGATGGGATTTGTCAAAATTCGAGAGCAGCTTCTATTGAGTGTCTGCTACAAATCCTTTCACTACTGAGTCATACACCTATTCAGGTTGAAATATATAAGGCAAAGGGTTTTTTCAGCTATAATATCTGGGGTCAGGATGCTGAATCGCCTCTCTACCTTTGCCTTTAATGAGCTTTAGTTTGATGAAGTACCCTTGATGGCAGAGAATGGAAGAGTAAAGGGTCCATGCTAGCAAAAGATAGTGATTCCCAGGGATGGAGGAAGATGCAGGCAAAACACTCACTGTGAACTGGGAGGGAGAGAGAGAGGGAGGAAAGGGTCAAAAGAAACTGTGGATGAAACTACTGTAGCCAAAGATATTGAAACACTGAAGCTAAGATACATGGAACAAATTTCTTGAGCTCTGACTAATTTTTAGGACTGCAACAAGTAATTGAGGGAATGATCCGCATATTTACTATCCTTGGGGACTCCAAGCCTTGAAGAAGATGTCTCTCCTCCTTGATTGAGTACAGTTTAGGCAACAAGGTCACCAGGTGTCCCATGGGCCAAGCCAGCAAAAAGTGGAGAAAGAATTCTTGAAACTATTTCACACATTCTTCACACAGGATTTTGGGAATTTGTGTTTCACAGACTAGGACACAGATGTACACCATCTAACCATAAAACATAAGTGTGGAAAAGACTGCTTAGATTTACCTTTGTGCATTCTAAACATCAAGAATTTACAAGGCATAAATAAATGTTTCATGTGGAATTGCGAAACAGAAAGAAGAAAGATGAGGTCTTTGACCTAAGGAAGCAAGACTTTAGATGGGGAAGCAAAGCCAACCACAAAGCTGTACAGAATGAGGCATGATAAATGTCAAGGATTGATGGGTGCCAATCACTGACAACAAGCAGAGTGTCCACAAGTGCTATGGAAATTAGACGAAGAAGAAAGCTATATGATGTGGGGTAAGGAGTCCCCTGGAGGAGATAAGTCTTGAGCTAGACCTCAGAGGAGAAAGGATCTGGCAACGTGGGCAGAAAGAGGTAGGCACTCTGAGCTAAATATATGAATGAAGGGAAAGAGGTAAAGGAAGTTGCCACCATGAAGGGGAGGGCAGCAATGACCTATCCCTGGAGGCAAGGAGGGCATGTGCTCGGAGGAGAGAGAAGTGGACACTCATGTAGTTCCTACACCAATGAACTGATTCTTCTTGCCTTCTCCCAACTTCAGTTTTCTCTTCTCTAGAACACCTACTGTATAGATACGTTAAGAAATTGAAGGAATGATTTATGTAAATCACCTACCTCAGTTCATAGCTGAATACATTGAATTCCCCCTCCCTGCACCCACCCCCAGCTCAGCCAAGGAGACTGCATCTAATTCCAGTGTTTTCTATGTCTCACAGTCACCCCTCATGAAAATCAGTGGTTGTGTCACTGGCACATACCACTATCCGAGGGGGCCTTGACATATAAAGCAGTGTTAGTGCTGTGGCAGTTGATCTCAGACTGCTGAGCCTTTTAAAAATCTTAGCTATGATTTTTTTTTTTAATTTTCCCTTTTTCCTCCCCCTGTCAGACTGTCAGCTGCCCTTTCTGATTCTTCCATTTTTGCCTGTTTCTTCTAATCTGCTATGGACTAGTAAATCATTGTGAGAATATACTAAATTTATGTAACCCTGAATATAGGGATTCAAGATGAGGAAGTCAATCAGTAATCCAGAGGTCTCCACATAACCATGTGAATCTTGATATGTGGCTACTTTTTTGAAAATATTTTCTCACCAAGAGCTTTAAACCTATTGTTGCCAAATCCTTTAAAATAATAAAATGGCATGTAATAACAATCAAAGCTAAATTTCTTCAAAAATTTGAGGGTGGAAATTTGGTATATCTCTCTACTGCACCAGTTACCCAATAATCTGGTGATCTAGCCTCTTTCTCCAAAAACAGTCTCAGACCTCTAATTTTTACTTAAAGATAAATGAATGGCATCAGTTAAGTATAGTGCTACTCAGGTAGTTTGCATGTTAACAGAGATGTCTTGAGTTATCAAACAGCAGCTTTAACAGGGAATTTTAGACCTTTGACTGAAGTAGTTGAGATTTTTGAGAGTGAAGGACTAGAAAGACCCTGTTAAACCTCATCAGGTATGTGGCCTCCTGCCTTTCCTGTTCAGTCCTAACAACCAGCAAATGAACTAAATCATTACAACCCATATCACAATGTGCCTGCTTACTAATACGCTTGATTGCCGGGTCCTAGGGCTATCTATTCTTTTACTTCTCCTGGACTCATCTTCCCCAGATGAGTATCATGATAATTCCTCTTTCTCATGTCAAGGGTGTGTCCTAGAAATATTTCATTTATTTTTCAAAACAGGTGTCAAGATCCTTCGGAGAATAGTACCATCTGAGATTAATGGGACTGTCTGATCTCCCAAGCTGCCTCCTCTCTGTATTATACAGTGAAAATGACTAGGACATTTCCAACTGAGAAAGTCGAGTCTTTGGGGTAGATTTAACCATACAGGAGAATTAATATAAAGTGGTAATGGTTCAGAGACAGCTCACCCCTCCTTGAAATTTCAGGGACTGGAAAAATTAGTCTCCTGTTTCCTTTCTGTTCCTTTTTTTTTAAATTACAACTTGCTGAAGCATTAACTAATACCCTTTAATCTCTTTTAATAACTACCCTATCCTTGGTTTCTCTAAGCATCCTTCTCAAGGCATCCACAAATCCAAGAATGCTCTTAAGACTGACTGACTGACTGAGCTCTCAGCTCTGTTGATTTACTGACATGAGGTTTATTCCTCCAGCCCTGGCTCATCGGGGATGAAAGAAAGGAAGGATGTGAACTCTTTCCAGACCCAGGAAAGGGCTAACCCTCAGGAAATTTGGGAAGAAGGCCAAGTGTATTTTTAGCTACTCTTCACCACATTTCCTTAATGTTCTCTCTCTCAGAGCTCTCCTCTCCCCCCGATAACTTCTTCCAACAACCTCACTATTTTCTAGGGGGTGGGATTACTAAGCAATCCTTCTTATAGGAATTTTACATATTCAAAGAAACTGAGTCATTAAGAGAAACACTTCTCTACCGCAGGAATCACAAGCACCATGTCAGGCCCATAGGGGACACATTTATGGCAGCTCTCCCAGCCAAACGCTCACAGGTCATGCTAGGTCAGAAGCCATCAAGTCCCTTTTTTGTAATACTTAAGCACATCCTGTGTGAATAATGTCAAGTTTAAAAATGAGCCGTAAATTCAGAAGACATTGGACCTGGCCTCAAGTTGCTTGCCATCACCACCCTTCTCCACAAGGGGTACAAATTTCATGGGAAGACATGACGAGGCAGAGTAAAGCAGTGATGCCAGCATTCAAGTATTTATTAAAGTAGCTACTCTGCTTGGCCCAGTGGAGGATAAAATATGACCTAGAAGACAGGACATCCATAGGTAACATAAGAAAAGAACAATAGTCCCTATGTGATCAAAGCTATAGTTCAGGAACTAAGTACCCAGGAAGGCCAGTGAAGGGAGATTAATAAGGATCCATGCACCCAAGAAATGTTTCATGAGACTTGAAGAGTGCTTAATGTTTAGAAACAAGTGAGATAATATAAGATTATATATATATATCACCATAACCCCAAAAGATGTTTTAAATTTAGAAAACAAATGGCTGATTCAATCATTAGGGGAAGAAAGTGCCAAGTCATGCATGTGTAGGATACATATTTGCTTCACCTGAAGAGACCTCTCTCATAAGATAACGCAGGCAGGTTCTGCCAAAGAGAAGGCGGAATGTAAGCAAGGTATACTCCTAGCACCTACCATCAACCCTGTACACAGCAATGCCAAGACCCTCAATCTCCCCTGCAGTCTAAAGGCCCTCACTAGACTATACTTCTAGAGCAGCAGCATCCAATAGACGTATAACAGAAACTACAAATGCAAGCCACATATGAAATTTAAAATTTTCTAGTGGCCACATTTTAAAAAGTAATAAGAAACAGCTGAAAGTAATTTGGATGTGTTTTATTTAACCCAATATATCCAAAATTTATTATTTCAATATGCAATCAATATAAAGCAGTTATTGATGAAATATGTTATGTTCACTTTGTCATACTATATTTTCAAACTTCAGTGTGTATTTTACACTTACCTATCAGCTCAAACTAGGCACAGTTTAACTGCTCGATAGCCCTAGGTGGCTAACAGCTACTATATTGCATAACTCAGCACTAGAGACATGCCAGTCTTCAGTTTCAGACTCTTAGGTCACTGCTTCCTTCAACTGTTAGTCCAATAAACGAATTCAGACTAAGATGCTGCTAATAGATAGCCATTATTTGCTATATCAGCCCTCTCAGATAATATTTTATCTTAGAGTGGGAATTCTCACATTGAAAGAAAGAAACCTTGTGAGCAGGGAGAATTTCTCTGAATTTCAAACCAGACTGAGTGTGTGGAAACTTGCATATGAATTTCCCATTACACTCTGGAACCCTCCACACTCCCCAGAGCCCTGCAGTAGTCTCCTCTCCATATGTGGTTTTGGAAGAGCTGGTGGGTACATAGTCTGGACAGATCTCTATGCTCAGAGGATCCTCCCAGGACTGCTAGGCCAGCTATTGGCACCAAGATGACCCTGAAGGACCCAGGAGGCCTGATGTCACATGAACCTGTTTATCCTTTCCCTCTCTCTGAACATCTAGTCAGTGCTAACCACTGGCCACCTTTTCTGACCTGGGCCCAGTCTTCATGTTTCATAAATTAGCCGTGGAAATTCCCAAAGGCTCTGGAATTGAAGGTAAATAGGGAAATAGAAGGGAAATAGAAGCCCACTGCCCTGAAGCAGGTACTAAAAATGCTGCCTTGGGCTGCATTAGGGGAAGGAAGGTGACCTGACTGGACACTGACTTGACAGACCATCACAGGAGGATCCTGGCTGGGGTTCTGGATGTAATGTTTCTAAGAGGATGTTGGAAAACATGGGAGTGTTGCAGAGAAGACACAATGGCCCGAAGGCAGAATCTTTCAAGTAATCTGTATATAGAGAGCTGTGTCTGCTTGAATGTGATCCCCTCCTGGGCCACTCACAAGCTTGCTAACCTTGGGCAAATTACTTTCTAAGTCTTGGTTCTTCAAGGTAATCTGGGGTTATAAAAGCAACTTCAGAGGATTGTTACACAGATACACTTAACTGGGTGCCTGCCATAGAGTGTTTTCAATACAGTATGACTATTTAATAAAAAGGGATGATAGGTGATAGAGATGATAGGTGATAGAGATGATAGATAGATAGATAGATGATAGATAGATAGATAGATAGATAGATAGGTAGGTAGGTAGATTACCCAGCAGAAGCAAAAGAGAAAGAAGCAGAGGACCAAGTGACTGAGGATCAGAACACACACATATGGGGCACCCACATATGCACACAAACTTAAGCATACACATGCACATGCAAGCATTATGTGTGCACGCACACCCACAACATGCACTCAGACACACAGATGCATGCATGTCCAACCTTGCTTTGACATTCTGAATCTCTGAAAATTAGCATCAGTCTCCAATCTCTGCACCTGTAGCCAATAGTTTCCTGCTCCAGTGCATCCCTCTTCTTTATGACCTCATGGAGTATTGCTGTCTCCTGTGTGCCCTGGCTCACAGCTCTGAGAAAGGAAAAATAAAACTGTGACCTAATTGGGAAAGGAAAACCATGCCCTTTCTCCACTTAGTGTGGCAGACATTTGACTCTCTGGCTACACAATCTCATAGGAATGGATGATGCTGCTTGTATATAAAACAGCATGTCTCCTCTACAGAGAGCATCCAGACGTACTTAGTAGAGACGGTAAATTATTGGTTGAAAGGCCCTGCTGCCCTGGAGTAATCAAATTCTCCTTCCTCACTCACTCACTTCAGATGCTGCATGAACCATGTGTAATTAATGCCATGACTGGATTCGCTGCTACATTTTATTCCCACAAATCATGGAGGGTATGAAGGGGCCTGTATCTGAACAACAGAGCAGAAGGCAAGGTGGTCAGGTAGAATGTGTAAGAAGAACCAAGAGAGGAAATTTGACAAGGAATTGCTAGATCTACAGTGTGTTGGCTGACATGGGGTCCACAAGCAAAAGAGTCATGGCCTTGACCTTTAGGAGATAGCTGCCCAATCCATGTAAGTGGAAAAGCAATACTGGTAAGACAATACTGCTCCAAATAAGTCTGACTGATCCATATTTAGTGGTTACAAGTACCTGGCTCTTTGATGAGTTTTTTGACATTTACCTAATTGAATCCTCACAAGTTCAGTTAAATATTATTATCTACCTTTACAGATGAGAAAACAGAAATAGATAATTAACTCACTTGCCCTGGGTCACACAACTCAGCTGAAAGATACCAATGCCTTAGAATGTTAAAGGAGTCAAAATTCCAACTGAGTGTAACTGATTGAGAGATGATATATTTAACCCCTACAGAGCCAGAGGGTGGAATTCCTCCCAATCACATACCCTTTTGACTTCTGTTTATACAAACCCAGTTGATCCTTCCAAAAACCAGCTCATTCTTTGCCTCCACATGAAGTCTCTAAAATTCACCTTCTCTGGCATGTTGTGTAAACATTTTCTTGTCTAATATGTTTAAGTCTTGTTTCTCCAGCTAACCTGTAAGTTATTTGTACATTACATCAGAAGAGAGTACCTGTTACTATTAATATTCATGGTAGTAGCTGCTTCAGAAAGGTACCACTTATTCATAAAAACCAAATAGTACAGTAGCAACTCTGTCCTCAGTACAGTCCCAGGACCTGGTACCATGCTCTCACAAAGCACACATTGTCCAACATATGAAAGGCAGTGTGAGGAGGTAAGAGTGGAGAGGGTAGTGTAAAAGTCAATCAAACACCCCACCTGTCCTCAAGGCACCACCATCAGCTGTGGATCTGTGGTATTTCCTCAATAAATATAATTTATAATGCAAATCAGGAAGTGATGCAAATCAGGTTCCCTGACATCAGGTTATACTGCAAATCTATGGTAATCAAAACAGTATGGTACTGGCACAAAAACAGAAATATAGATCAATGGAACAGGATAGAAAACCCAGAAATAAACCCACACACCTATGGCCAATTAATCTATGACAAAGGAAGTAAGACGATACAATGGAGAAAAGACAGTCTGTTCAAGTGGTGCTGTGAAAACTGGACAGCTACATGAGAAGGAATGAAACTAGAACATTCTCTAAAACCATACACAAAAATAAACTCAAAATGGATTAAAGATCTAAATGTAAGACTGGATACTATAAAACTCTTAGAGGAAAACAGAGGCAAAAAACTCTTTGACATAAATCCCATTTTCTCAATCCATCTCCCAGACTAATGGAAATAAAAACAAAAACAAATGGGACCTAATTAAACTCAAAAGCTTTTGCACAGCTAAGGAAACCATAAACAAAACAAAAAGACAACCTCATTCTCTCTCAGAATGGGAGAAAATATTTGCTAATGATGCAACCAACAAGGGATTAATCTCCAAAATTTACAAACAACTCATGCAGCTCAATATCAAAAAAACAAACAACCCAATCAAAACATGGGCAGAAGACCTAAACAGACATTTCTCCAAAGAAGACATACAGATGGCCAAGAGGCACATGAAAAGATGTTCAACATCACTAAGTATTAGAGAAATGCAAATCAAAACTACAATGAGATATCACCTCACACTAGTCAGAATGGCCATCATCAAAAAGTCTACAAACAATAGACTGGAGAGGGTGTGGAGAAAAAGGGAACCCTTCTACACTACTGGTGGGAATGTAAATTGGAACAGCCACTATGGAGAACAGTATGGAGGTTTCTTACAAAACTAAAAATAGAGCAACCATATGATCCTGCAATCCTACTCCTGGGCATATATCTGGAGAAATCTGTGGTTCAAAAGGATACATGCACACCAATGTTCATTGTGGCACTGTTTACAACAGCCAAGACATGGAAACACCCTAAATGTCCATTGACAGATAAATGGATAAAGAAGATGTGGTACATACATGCAAGGGAATATTATTCAGCCATTAAAAAGAATGGAATAATGCCATTTTTGCGGCAACGTGGATAGACCTGGAGATTATCATATTAAGTGAAGTAAGTCAGACAGAGAAAGACAAATATCATATGATATCACTTATATGCGGAATCTAAAAAAAATTAAAAAGAGGGCTTCCCTGGTGGCACAGTGGTTAAGAGTCTGCCTGCCGATGCAGGGGACACGGGTTCGTGCCCCGGTCCAGGAAGATCCCACATGCCGCGGAGCGGCTAGGCCCGTGAAACATGGTCACTGAGCCTGTACGTCCGGAGCCTGTGCTCCGCAATGGGAGAGGCCACAACAGTGAGAGGCCCATGTACTGCAACAAAAATAAAAAATAAAAAAGATACCAATGAACTTACTTACAAAACAGAAACAGACTCACAGACTTAGAAAACAAACTTATGGTTACCAAAGGGGAAGGGGGGATGATCAGTTGGGAGTTTGGGATTGACATATACACACTACTATATTTAAAATAGATAACAAAGACTTACTGTATAGCACAGTGAATTCTGCTCAATATTCTGTAATAGTCTAAATGGGAAAGAATTTTAAAAAGAACAGATACATGTCTATGTATAACTGAATCACTTTGCTGTACACCTAAAACTAACACAACATTTTTAATCAACTATACTATAAAATAAATTTTTTAAAAACATGTAAACAGGGCGAGAGAGAGTCATGGACATATACACACTAACAAATGTAGTAAGGTAGATAGCTAGGGGGAAGCAGCTGCAAGGCACAGGGATATTAGCTCGGGGCTTTGGGACAGCCTGGAGGGGTGGGATGGGGAGAGTGGGAGGGAGGGAGACGCAAGAGGGAAGACACATGGGAGCATATGTATATGTATAGCTGAGTCACTTTGTTGTAAAGCAGAAACTAACACACCATTGTAAAGCAATTATACCCCAATAAAGATGTTAAAATAAATAAATAAATAAATAAATTATATTTTTTTAATTTTTAAAAAAAGAGAGAGTGATAAGTGCAGTAACAGGAATGCTAACTTTCAGGAAGTATGAGATCTAGAAAAGAGAGAGGTGTGGGAATAGATCCACACCAAAACTTGAAAACATGTGACTTAATGTAATTAATTTACAATACCTGGAGCCTTAGCTTTTGATATTCACTGTTTCACTTAAAGGTGCCTGCACTGATATTGACAACTGATCTGGCTTTGAATCTATAGAGTCTCAGTAAGGAACGGAGGAAGGGCGGCTTATGATTTGACTGGTATAATCACTCTGTTTTTCCTTCTAAATCCATTTCACTTCTCAAGTCAAACCGTAACTCTTTCACTGCTGTCATGACTTTCCCAATGCCAGGCACAATGATTCAAGTAAATCTGTGCACCTTGAATGTCCCCTGGGGCCTGTCAGTTCAAGTACTCAGGTGGGTCATTGTACTGCAACTTACCCCTAAGGTCACAAAATCAACATGTCCTCCTTCCAAAAGTAGACTTCGGTTCTGCTCTCCCTGAGTCCCAAATGGGATTCTGGAAGGGGTTTTCTCACCCTGTGCATGAACGGGTCACCCATTCTTTTGTCCATTGCTCTATGCCTCAGCGTGGCTGTCTGCATCTCACTGTGGGGCAGTAGGGCTCCCACAGTGCATGGTTGGCTTGGTACTTGCCTAAAGCATTGCCTGTCACCACTACTGCTGCTACCAGTGAAGAGTGCCTAAGCTTTCATAGTCTAACTCTGAAACTCTATCTTTTGCTCATGATCATCTCTTTCTGATCTGATACCCTACAGCAGCCCAGTGCTGTCCCCTTCCCAGTAAGTCTCAGTACTCCACGAGGGCTGGGTCAGGATGGGTTCAAGTACAGCCTCACACTACCAGACTGACCACTTTGACATACCTTCACAGGGTCCTATTCTCTTCTCTGTAATTGGATTTATACCAACCCCAAATTATATCTACACATCTGACCCCCAGGAGGTGTGGCCAAGTGACCCCAAACAGGCCATGACAGTTGGAAAGGCCTTGTCTTCTCAGAGCACGCAGAAGCACTAAATGGGTAGGAGGCATCGTCCAACCCTGCATGTTACCCTATCCAATACCAGAATCACATTTCTACGAGTTATTCCTGTTGTCCCAGAGAAGATAGAAATTTCTGTCATGACCAAATTGTAAAGTGACCATTTCCTCTTCCTGCTATTAATTTTGTGTCCAAATGTATAAGATAGCAAAAGAATTCAGTTTATTTTCCCCACATCAACATTTTATCTATATGCAAGATAAAATGACATCTGGGTGGTAGAGGAAGTAATTGATCAGTTGATCAAAAACTGATATAGAACTTGGGTAGCTGTGTTCTTGAATTAAAACAAAACTATCTCATATTATTATTGAGAAATAATCATTATTATCAATACTAATAAAAATGTTATACTTTCTTTCTACATGGGTGCTTCCTGGATAAACTATTAGCATTTTTTAATGTAAAATCCTGAATAGTTTTATATAATTAATCTAGCCTGGGAATTTCTGTTACACATGATCAAGCTCTTCCTCTTGAAGGAGGTGTGGTGGACGAAGACCTGGGGAGGAGTTTGAGCTACAGGGTCAAGTTCAGCAGGAGACCATGAAAGTAACTGAGAGAGGAGAACTGAATGCAACCAGAGAGCCAGGGAAGAACTCGACTTGCTCAGGGCGGGGAAGCCAGAGAGGATTTGGTGCAGATGTAAGGTTTCTAACTGGTTTAGGGTTCAATCAGGGAATGGTTTTGGGAACGTTGAGTCCAACGACCCAAACAATGGTTTAATATTCATAAAAAGTTATTCTGGATATTGCCCCATGAACAAGAGTCACTTGCAAATCTCATTAAAAATATAAGTCCCAATTTCTCACCTGTTTCTTATATAATCTCTGGAAGTGGAGGCCAGAAAACTGTACTTTTCAAGAAATTCCCCAGGTAAGCCTAACATGCAGTCAGGTTTGGGAACCAGTCATGTGAACACCTAAAGAAACTTAGTCCATAGTGTCACTGCTCTGGGTACAGGGACACAGAGCCCAAGGCAAAATATTCCATTTTGGACCACTACTTTGTTAGAATGATCTATCACATGTTGAGCCAAAATGCATCTCTCCACAATGTCCATCACTGGGTCCTGTTTCTATCCCTTGGGACCTCACAGAACAAACTGAATCCTTCTTCTCGATGATTAGTGATCTCATCCATAAATGAGCCAGAATGTCTTCTGATCCCCTGACCAGCCCAGCACAGCTGTGGTCTTCCTCTGCCAGGGTCACAGCTTTGGGTGAGCTGTGAAGGTCATTTTGGAACTTGTTTGAAGAATTGGAGAAGCTGCAGCTGTTATTTTCATTCTGCATCCATGTATAACAACTCTTCGACCTGGAGGCTGAGCTACGGTCTACTAACTCGTCTTGCTCCTCTTGTTTTTTCTTGTTTGTATGGCTGTTTTCCTCCTTTCATCCCACATCCTTCAAGTGTTTTTTTTTTTTTCTGTAGCTTCCCCGTGGCACAGCTCTACAGATTTGCACATCAGTAAAGAAGCCAGAAGAGATGTTGTTTGTGCAGATTCCTCCTTCCTGGCTGCAGAAGTGCCCTTTGGACCCTACAAGTAACTGCAGGTTCTGGGCTTTCTCTCTCCCATATGAAGCAAAACCACAGGGTAGTGGACATGGGCTAGCGCCATGCCACAGGCTATAGCATCCTATCTTCCCCCTAATCCTACCTTTGGCCTTTGGTACAAATTTTGCTTAACTAGCACTTAGAAAAAATAAACTATGTTATTTGGTCCAATATGTCAAAGATATTTGATTTGAAATATTAGGTACAAGAGCATGAAAAAAAATAAGTTGTTAACATTGAAATTATCTCTTGTGAAGGTCACTTATCCCCAAACCATCAAACCCCACACACCACACCCAAAGTGTACACCTAATGTGTGTGTTTGCTTTATCCTGGTGTAACAAACTCCATGCAGATACTTGGCATGTTTTTGTACCACTGCACTGCTTAGCATTTCAATGAAAATACATCATTTGAGTCACATGTACTCATACTATGTATCCAATGTTGATACAATGATAGCAAATCACTTGAATAGACAATAAGATGGCAAAAATGTGTGCAGAGAATCTGGATAATTTGACCCCATCTCTAGATTCACATTCACACTCCCGATAGCTATACATGTTGCTTCCACCAGAAATCCAGCTTTGTCCAACTGTAACTTGGTCTTTGACCCCATGGGGACTATGCCCTAGCTTCATGCTGGCCCAGCTTGACCTCAGTGCAAGTCTTTTGATGCTTCTGCCCTAGCTGGCTGCCCCTCACTCTGTTCAGGTCCTGAGAAACAGATTTCTGACTTTCCTGTTGTGTCTTTCAAATCATTTCTTGTGGGTCTCCAAATAACAAGCCAGCATTGACCATCTACAGAGGATCTGGTCTCAGGGCACCTGCCTGTTTCCCACCTGTATTATTCTGACCCAGAGACCTAGCTCATTCTGCAGGAAGCGTTCAGGAAAGGAGAGTGTGTGAATATGCAAGTGAGGCCCTGGATTGTGATGTAGGGAAAATACCAGGTACACCTGGGTTCACATCTTGGCTCTGAAAAATACTGGAGGTGTGATCTGCAAGACCAGGCTCAATGGTATCAACCTCACAGGGTGGGTGTGGAAATTAAGTGAGCTAATCTATTTAAGATAAATGGCAATTGGGCACCTAATAAATATTCATTCCCTTCTCCCTCTGTTTTTCTTACTCTTCATGTGCATTCGACTAGAGGAATGAGAGCTTGTCTCTTCCTAATGTAGCTAAATGATCATACCCTGCCTTTGTACAATACTTTATAAAATACAAAACACATTCAAAAGCCCTTCGCCCTAGCAGTTATTCTGAGTGGGCAGAGCAGATGTCATTATCCTCATCTTTCGGGTGAGGAGATGGAACCTCCTAAAATGTTTAGGTGATTTGTCCAAGGTCTCATACTAGGAACTCCTGAGCAGAGACAACACATCTTCTCAAGAGATTGTTAAACAATCTGAGGACCTGCTGGAGGAGTCACCCCTAGTCACCGCAGGCACTCATCAGACCTGCATCCCTTAATAAACAAACTCTTCTATCTTAGGTTAGTTGCCCTGAGGGTTTGCACACAGCAATCTGACAAATGAATTCACATGCAGGTGCCAGGGGCCGATAAAGGCGTAATATGTTAACGTTAACATTCCACAAGTGTTGACTTTTTTTTTTTTTTGCAGTACTCGGGCCTCTCGCTGTTGTGGCTTCTCCCATTGTGGAGCACAGGCTCTGGACGCTCAGGCTTAACAGCCATGGCTCACAGGCCCAGCCGCTCTGCGGCATGTGGGATCTTCCCGGACTGGGGCACAAACCCGTGTCCCCTGCATCGGCAGGTGGACTCTCAACCACTGTGCTACCAGGGAAGCCCCAAGTATTAACATTTTAACAAGGAAAGGATCTGGACAATGCCTTAATGCAGGAAAAGCAAATAGATTCCATCCTGAGCACTAGCTCTGATCAGTTAGTAGTGGCTGCCCAGAAAGAGATTTGAGAATGACCCTGAGGCTTTGGGCTCAGAGGAAAACCTGCTGTTGTCAATGTCTGCCCTAGGTGTGGATGAGGCAGAAGAGGCAGGTGCACCACTCCTCACCCTTTAACTCTGATCTCAGATCCACCAGAGACTTCCCAGGGATCATCGCCAATCTCCACCCCCCACTTTGCCGTAATTCCTACAGGATGAGCTAGATGAGCAAGAGGTGGCAAAATGGGGCTTGGACAAGTGCCCTGCATGAATCCTAGCATCCTCTGAGTCTAGCACTAAATATGATACTAGATGTAAAAGCTCTTTGAAAATTATAGAACATTATTCAGCTGTGAGGTGTGACTGCTATTAGTCCAAGTGCCACAGCCACCTGAAGGGGTGGGGAGTGTACCGGTCTCATGTGGAATCTGGGGCAGGAACAGCTTATTCTGCCTTCACTTTATGCCAGAATGAGGAAGAGGGTTTGTTTTCTGGGGTCCCTTCTTCCTCCTCCATCTCTCCTCCCTTCCTCTCCACTTGCCAGGAGATGAGCCGGACAAGCTGTCCCTGCAGCATCTCCTCCTACCTCCCAGGCTGGGTATTGGCATCATTATCTGAATATCAGCAATAACAGATAGGAGCAGCAGATACCGATGTTTCATTACCTTTGGTACCACTGGGGATTTCTGCCCAGATATTTGGATTCACGTGACTTTCTTGCTCTGAGACTGACTTTGAAAAATGTGAATTTGCCTCAGTAGGTTAACCAGTGCAGACCTGAGGGACAGAGCACCTCTGGCCTTTGTATGGCCCTAGGTACCCCCCAGCCATGCCTGGTCTCACCTGGTTCTGTCCACAGCAATGTCAGGCTCATATTCCTAGCGTCATTCCATTGCTTGCACCATTAAGAAGAAGCTTATATGCACGTAAAGCCCTGTATAGCTCTTACCTGGCTCTCCAAATTATCACATCTTTTCCTTGTCACTCACACTTTGCTTCCAGAAAACTGGATTATCTACTGTTCCCACATACTCACCTCCACACAGTGTCCTGTGCTGTGTTTGAGTTTGGAGGACCCAAAGTCTGTCCCAAAGTAGATGTACAGGGGCAGCACAGCTGCGGTCTGCCAGCCACAACTCAGTAACTTCTGCTCTATCTAGCCCAGGGCACAATCCGTCAGAGATATTTAATAAAGGTTTCTGCACTGAATGGATTTAAATTGGATCGAATTTAATTGGATCCTTTGTTTAAAATTTAAAAGCCTGTCTCTGAGAAGAGGTTGAATGGAACACTTCTTGAGTTTGGAGACCATTAATTCCAGCACTCAGACTTGACCTGTCCTTCTATTGATGAGTCCCGACAGAACACCCCACTATGTTTTCCCTCTTCCACTGTTCAGAGAGTTGATTGCATATGAGACCCACAGCTGTGGTTGGGGTTTGCTGGGAAACATCCCTGTTGATTACAAAGTTGCATTTTCTAGACCATTCTTGTCATATGCCTCCAAAATGCCAAATATTGTCGGCTGATACACGGACCCATTTGTACCCTGATCTGCCTTTCTTTCTATTCCAGGAGGTGGGAGCCTGGAAACTGTATGGTCCAGAATCCTTGGCAGCTCTAGGCTGCTCCTGAGGGGTACTCACAGGAGCCTGGAAACTGTATGGCCCAGAATCCTTGACAGCTAGCTCTAGGCTGCTCCTGAGGGGTACTCACTGGAGCCTGGAAGGCAGGAGATGAGGAGAAGCCATTCTCCTCCTGGCTCTGGCAACAGTTGGGGGTTTCAGGGAATCAAAGGCTCTGGCAACATCACTGGGGGGTTTAACCTTCAGAGGTGTGAGCTTCTTTTATTCCTGCTCACAGCAGAGGGGAGTGATTCCAATGGCAAGATATCTGCCTGTTGTGGGGCTCCAGCCACATCAGCACAAGTGCCTGTGAAAGTGACACTAATGGCCAGCCATTAAATGAATAGCTGACAGTCCAGGGGACCAGCTGCCACACTGGGTGTGGATCATGAGATGGAAAGAAAACTGGCAAGGAAATTTCTTTAGCCCACTGAGAAAACTCTGCCTTCACTCACATGGTCAGCTCAAGGAATGACCCGTCCACCCTTGTTTAGCAGGTCTCTGTGACTAGTGGTAGCCACAGATTGGGAGGTGGGACTCCGTACCCGAGCCAGGCTTCAGGCTAACCCTGAGGCCGAGACATAAGCAGAACACCAGTGCCCAGCTCCAAGTGTAATGTCCAGAGCAGCATCTAAGCAATGCTTAGAAAGAACATTTCTCTGCTCAGATATCTGCCACTGCCAGGCCTCTGCTTCCTTAGCAGAGCAGGAGATCGGTATGCACTGGAGGTGCCTCTAAGGTAAAAGTGCAGATTGTAGCAAGATTCACAGCTTTGAAACGATCTGTGCCTTAAAGTTATTGCTTTTTGTTTTGTTTTGTGTTTAGAGGGGAAAAAAATAACAACAAAAATCCAAACCTTTAAGAAATCTAATTATGTGTTTGAGTTATAGACTGGTTTTTAACAACAACCAAAAAAATTAACAGAAAAGGGGGCTCATTAAGAGTCTTTTGTCTCCAAAACAAGTGTGTTTTCCTAAGCCATAGAGCAAGCAAATTCTAATTGCTGGCTTCATTATACAGAAAAGTCTAAGTGTAACAATCAGAAGCCTTATTACACATACATAATTGAGTTTCATTGCAACTTATGAAAACATAAACTCTGTTAAACACACTTGCAGAAAATGTCGCATCATCAAATCAACACGTTTATTATACAAAAGTAATTGTGTTTAAAGACACCAAACATATGTTACGTATACAAAAAAAAAATGAGTTGTACTATGATTCAGAAGTCTAAATCTTGAATCTGAGAGCAATGTTTTGTTTGCAAATGCAGAGCCAAAAAACGGGCAAATTACAAACTTTACTAATGAGATATAAAGGAACTTGCTCTGGGAATATTCTGCTTTGGAAATTCTGAAATCTCAAATTCCCTTTTCTGGCCAAATCTTTCATGAGCCTCCTTTCTTCCATGCCTGGCTTCTTCCAAATCTTTTTCATCGTGAATCTTTATATTTTTCCTTCTAGTTTGAATTCCTTCTTCCCCCAGTCTAACCCCTGATCATTTGAATGTTTCTTTCACTAGCACCAATAGCCCCTTTGTCCCCCTCAAGGTTCCATCATTCTCACCAAATCACACCCACCTCTCACGAATTCTTGCCCTCTAGTTCCTACACTCCTTTGTCTGGGGTGATGGACCCTCTGGAGCATCCTGTCCTGCTTGTCCACCAGGAACTGGTGAACTCCAAGTCCAGCTGCTCCTTGAAACCTGCTCTGCAGCCCTCTTGCTCCCCCAGGTGACTCTCCTCCCCGGGGCCAGCTCATAATTTGTAGGGCCCAATGTGAAATGAGAATGTAGGTCTCCTTGTTCAAAAAGCGGGGGGGAAGTCTCTTTCTTTCTTCCATGTCTTTTTATTTGCTATTTAATACTGCACTCCCTTGAACCCAGGGATACTTGCTGGTGACGGCAGATTTCGTGGTTGCTCAGACCCTTACCTCACATCTCAGTGCTTGGCCGTGTGCCTGATTTTCACCTCGCCCACACCTGCGTGCATAAGTGGGTGGGAGTGGGCAGGAGACAGGGCCCATCCTGGGAGGTGGGACCACACATGAGCCAGGGCCACGTCCCCATTTTACCACTGTACTAACTTACAAGACACAGTTCAATGATAAAAGTTGTTAAAATTCCAAGATGGAGATAATCCAAGATGGAATACTCTCTGGGTACCAACCACAGAACATTAGAGCCCAACAGGGGGGCCCTTTGGCCTTGCACTGGCTGCTGGCCCATAAAACTGGTCCTTCCCAGATCCCCCCATTCTACTCAGAGCTCAGCGTTCCTAGCATGTGCCTCCATCCCTGGGTACCAACCACCCTGGCTGCAGACGAGTGGGCCGCACTTCACAGGTGAGTCAGCAGCCATCCCACCTCCTTCAGCTGCTCTCCAAGCTGCCTCCTCACTCACCTCAAGCTACACACCTCCATCCCTTCTCTGGCAGAAGAAAAAACTCCTGCTTCATCCTGATCCAGGCCCACTCTTGCCATGCAGGGTCCAGGCATGCCTCTTCCTACTATCTCCAAACCTCTCCTTCCTCAGGGTCCTGCTCCTCCCAGCCCAGCACACTGCTAAGCACTCACCCAGCCTCTCCTTTGTGCCTCCCAACAAACTTGTACAGGGCGTGCTCTATTTATCCTCATTTCTCATTTGAGTCTTAGAAGTTTAAAGTAACTTGTTCATGATTACATCACTATTAAGAAGCAAAACCACTATTTCAGCCCAGACTCCAAAACCTAAGAGCACTTAGCCACCATGCCTTCCTTCTGGCATTTTAGAATCCTCTTTCTACTGTCTTCTTTCTCCCAAATGGAAATTCTCTCTAGTAGTCCACATCCAACAAGAGAAAGTCAAACAAAGACAAAAACAAAAACTAACCCAAAGATATGCATCATGATCCCACTTGGCTCAAATGCTCACCCTTTTCTCCCTTAACTACCATACTTCTTCCTGATATCACAATATATGCCCCTACCCTTCTTGCCTCCCTTCCCACGTCCTTCCCATGAAGATGTCTGTCCTTGGTGGGGGCAGTCAGGATGTTCTGTGGGAGCCTGTGGGTGTTTGTTAGTGCTTTTCCTCCTCGACCTTTCTCCTGCTGTCAACCTGTTTCTCAGCATTCTCCCATCCTTGGCTTGCCTGGGCCTCATTCTGCCTCTGTCATTTAGACCACACCTGGAATGGTGGCATCCCCAATCTACAGTCTTGCCCTCTCTTTCTCTGCTGTCTTTCTGCATGGCTCTCACCTATGTGTAAGCGTGTCCCAGATGCCACACACATACTGTGAGAAAGCAAGAACGATCACTGTCTACTCTATGGAAGATATAAATCAGACACCTTACCTGTATCATCTCTTTGAATCCTCACCAGCTCTTCAAAGTAGTGAGAAATCCGAAGTCTGGAATCTCCACGTGCCCTCTCCACAGGTGCCCTGCTGAGCAGTCCAGAAATGGGATGCCAGCCGGGTCGGCCTGACTCCAAGCCCATCTTCCACCACTTCCCAGGGCCATCGCCTCTATGATGCATCAGTCACCTTTCACCCAAAAATTTCTGACTTCCTTAGATTTTATCCCAGACACCTCAAAGTTAAAATATCAACATTTCACTCAAGTGCTTCCCCCCAGGATTTTCTATCTTGGTTAATAGGTTAGATATTCGATCTTGCCGTTCCATTTCTTTGTTCAAAATCCCTCAAGGGCTCTCTAATTCCCTCAGGGTAAAGTCAGAAATTTTTCTCCAGGACATGCAAAGCCCTCCATGACCTGGCCCTCGTCTACCTGTGTGCTTGTCTTCAGCCATGTTTCTTGAAAGCATTCAGACCAACCAGTCTACTTGTAGCATCCAGCACTCTACCATATATCTTTCATCCAGGCATTCATTTGACAAATAATTGCTTATTGAGTGTCTATCAGGTGCCATGCTCTGTTCCCAGTACCTTGGGCTATATCAGTGAACAAAACAGCTAAGATCTCACTATCTTTGAGCTTATAATCTAGTGCAGAGAGGCAGATTACGAATGATAAATGATAGTTATATGGTATATAATAAAAGGATAAGTACTATAGAAAAAAAAAAAACAGAAAAGGAAAGCAGGGCAAAAGGGAATCACAAGAGCTTGCATGGTGCATAATCCCATAGCACACTCAGGGTGCACCTCACCAGAAGGGAACATGAAGGAATTGAGGGAGGGGGCCATGCTGACACCTGGAAGAAGCCTGTCCCAAGTAAAAAGAACAGACGATGCAAAGACCCTAAGGTAGGAGTGGGTCCCAGAGAGCCTCAAAGAAGAGTAGCTGTGACTAGAGCACAGGCAGCAAAGGGAAGAGTAATAGCAGAGGAGGTTACAAAGGTTAAGGAGAAAGGTAGTGAAAGATCTTGGATACTGCAAGGACTTTGCCTTTCCTCTGAGTGAAATGGGATCCCATAGAGAGTAATCTGATGTGACTTACACCTTGAAAGAACCACTCTGGGCACCGGGATGAAACAGACTACATGCAGGCAAGGACAGAAGCAGGGAGCCAGAAGACTATTGCAGTGACTTGGCAAGTGATGACAATGGATCAAACAAGGGTTGTAGCAGTGAAGGTGGGATGAAGTGGTCTGAACTTCAGCATACAATATCCCCCTTAGTCTGGAATATTCTTCTCCCACAACCCATCCAGTTGGCAGACTCACCCGACCTTCAAAAATATCCTCACCTCTTGGAAGCCTTCTCAGACCTGTTATCCTTGGCTAAATTCAGCAGTTCTTCTCTTTGCTCTCCCTCTGAACTCCCATAATACTACAGTACTTCATTATTAGAGCACACATCTGTCTATGTCAAAATTATTGATGTTATTGTCTATCTCCCCACCAGACTGTGAGTGCCTTGAGGCCATACTGCCTTATAGTTCTTTGTATGTTCAGGATGCAGTTTTCAGAAATGCTCAATAGAAGATGGTGATGGAATAAATGGCATAAATGTAAAAAGTAGTC
The DNA here is from genome assembly GCF_003031525.2 of Neophocaena asiaeorientalis asiaeorientalis. Classification (NCBI taxonomy): domain Eukaryota; kingdom Metazoa; phylum Chordata; class Mammalia; order Artiodactyla; family Phocoenidae; genus Neophocaena; species Neophocaena asiaeorientalis. The sequence goes on from NW_020172573.1 coordinate 254,021, forward strand.
TACATCCTCTGTCTCTATCCAGGCACCAAACCCCAGTGTCAGGAATTCAGGCACTGGTCAGTTCTCAGAATATAAATGCTCAGCAGTGATCATCCACACAAGAGCTCTACCACTTAGAGCTGCCAAGACCACACCCTTGTCCTCAGCTGCTGAGTTAAGGAAAATAAGGAGGGTTGGCAATGGATATGTCAAGTAACTGGATGGAAAGACCCATGTGTTCTATCACCTCTATTCATCTTACTGGTGAAGAGAGGGATCCCTCACACTATGTAGAATGAGATGGCCAGACACATGACACCTTACCCTGTGCATGATGAAATGAGATTAACAACACGCACTAAGTCACACACATGCACAGCCCAGGGGAGGACGCTGCATGCCATGAAAGGCCACACAGAGTTTGCATTCAGGAATAGAGTGAACAAGCAGGAGCTGTGGGAGGGAAGGTTTGTAGCAACAAGAGGAGGAGGTGACGCCTAGTTTCCACATAATTGGCTTGTTTGAATGATTTTATGGGCTGGCCATCAGGTTGAAGGCCTGGTGGAGTACAGCTGGTCCTGCTGATAATGGAACTAACCGGGGGAGAGCCTTTTCCATGAGTGGGGGGTATATCTGGTGAGAGAAGGGGAACTTACGGTTAGGGCTTTGGGGCCCTGTGAGGCTCAAAGATGTCAAGGCAGCATTTAATATTGCAAGTTAATTTCAGGCCTCCCATCACAACATGGAAGTAAAGAAATGTTTAGATCTAAGGTTGGAAGAGGAAGAATATCAAAGAAGACAAAATTAGAGACAGTTTGAAACTTGGGGACAGCATTGAGATAAGGGCTTTAGGACTGATGCAGTAGATCCAGATTAAGAACAAAAGATAATCTGCCAGCAACACACACCATGACCTAGGCCACAAGTCTAGGTTGGATGGATGAATTCATTCTAAAGCACGCTGAATAGGCAACTCGGGAGGCTTTGAATAGACTTCCTGCTTTAGTCTGAAATTTCATGGAAAACTGAGCAGAGCTGAGTTGGCAGTGGGATAAATGTGTGAACCCAAGAACTTATTTTTTTAATTGAAATATAGTTGATTTACAATGTTGTGTTTGTTTCAGGTGTACAGCAAAGTGATTCAGTTTTATATTAATGTGTGTGTGTGTGTGTGTGTGTTGTGTATGCGTGTATGATTTGCTGGTTACCTATCTTATGTACAGTAGTGGGTATCTGCTAATCCCAAATTCCTAATTTATTCCTCCCCCCATTCCCCTTTGGTAACCATAAGTTTGTTTTCTATGTGAGTTTATTTCTGTTTTATAAATAAGTTCATTTGTATCTTGTTTTTAGATTCCACATATAAGTGATATCATATGGTATTTGTCTTTCTCTTTGTGACTTACTTCACTTAGTATGATAATCTCTAGGTCCATCCATGTTGCTACAAATGGCATTATTTCATTCTTTTTATGGCTAAGTAATATTCCATTGCATGTATGTATCACATCTTCTTTATCCATTCATCTGTTCATCAGTGGACACTTAAGTTGCTTCCATGTCTTGGCTATTGTAAATAGTGCTGCAATGAACTATTGCATGTATCTTTTCAAATTAGAGTTTTCATCTTTTCCAGTTATATTCTTTAGAGTGGAACTGCTGGGTCATATGGTAACTCTAGTTTTAGTTTTCTATATTGTTTTCCATTTTGGCTGCACAAATTTACATTCCCACCAACAGTGTACGAAGTTTTCCTTTTCTCCACAACCTCTACAGCATTTATTATGGGAGAACCTATTTGAATACCACATTCAGAGAAATATCAGAAAACTTAGATATTCATATCCTAGCATTCATATCCTAGCAATGTTTCCCCATTTCTTGAACAATAAACTCTGAATTCCTATGCCTGTTGGTGAATGTCCCATAGAAGCCAGTTCTACTTACTTAACCTTAGCTTTTATTGCTCTCCTGCAGGAACCATTCTTTGTCAAGTCCCACCTCCTTTGTGAAAGCCTTCCAAAGAAATAAGGCTAACAGTGATGACTTTTTAGGTGATTAATCTCCAGCTATAAGAAAAATAGATTGGGTACCTACTAAATGCCAATACTATCCTAGGAGTTGAAGATACAAAAAGATACAAGATAAGCTCTTGCCTGCAAGGGGATACAAACCTAGTTGAGGAGAAAGGCACATTCTTAAGTAAGTCAGAACAATGTAACATAACACATGCTGGTTGAAGCAAGCAATGCAGGATGAAATGATAAGAAATGGAGAGAAGGAAACATAACTGAACTAGTTTAAAGGGGGCAGGGACTTATGCTTAGCCAGTTCTACCTCATTATATATGGTACAGAAACAGGGATATCATCTATTTATGTACAGCCAGAGCCTAACATTGTGTCTAGATTACTGATTGATTGACTGCACAATTGACTGATATATTGATGTTTGCTTACCCTTTGGAATCTTTCAAATGTGCCTATTTCTGTTCTCTAATCATATCAGTAACAAATTAACTCATCTTAAAGGGTCTTACCACTCTTGGAAAATTTAGTATTACTAACTTAATATCCTACCTTCTCATGCTTGGAGGTAGGTATTATTACTGACATAATTAAAACCATATTAATTAGACTTTTTTTTAGTCAACTGGATTTCAGCAGACTCCAGCACTGGGGGTTGGGTAGCTATCTATGTTATGAGATATGAAAGGCATGGAAATGCCTCTCTGACCCCAAAATATCACACCCAGCGGGACTTATAGAGTGGTTAACATTGGAAATCAACCCCATTAGATAACACAACTCTTGCCCACGCAGGAGTTGTTTTTGCAATGTGAATGTCTCTAGTATAGGTAAAACCAAGTCAGTAAGTATTTTGGGCCTTTTGGTTTTGTCTGTGATCTTTTTAAGAGCTACTCCTGTATACCAGATGTTGTGGTGGGCATCATGGGGATACAAGATTGATCAAACATAGGCTCCTCCTTTAAGTACATCACTATCTGGTTAGTTGGAAGAAATCTGCAGTTACCCAGCCCTGTAGTGGATACTTACAAGGCAGCAGCACATAATTAAATGACGATTATGGAGTAATTATGAAAGAGGACTTAGTTAGGAAGAGCTGAGATCTAGCCTAGATTTTGTCATTAAAACACTGTGGGACCTTGGGGATTACTTGCTTCCAAAGATTTGCCCTGGGTCTGATGTCCTCTGCTTCCACTGGGTGATCTCTGTCTGGAGGTAGTTCATGCTTTAGAAGATCCTTGATGACATCAGAAGAGACAGAGATCAGAGCTTAGCATAGTGTCTGACCCATGACTGGTGCCAACATCTTAGTTCCCAGCCCCAGGTTGGCTTGAAATGACTATACCTCCAAAAGCAGAGTGGACAAAGAAACAATGGTGACCTGGAGTGTCCAGGAGAACTGCAAAGATAAGGAGGAGCCTAAGATGGACTTGAAGGAGAAGGTGGGATTTGGAAGGCATGGGGAGGGCATGGCAGGTGGGGTAAAAGCCATGAGGAGATACCAGCACATTAACCTCACTGTGAATGATCTTTATCAGACAGAGTTCTTTATATGTGATGGCTTTATATACATTTGTGGAACATTAGCAATCATGTTCTAGGAAATGAAGACTTGGAGTTGAAGCTGACTGCATCACAGACACACTCTGCTTTCCACAATGATAGCCGTTTGCCCATTCTAGGCAGAGAGGTGGAAGGTTTTCTCTGGAAGTACAGTGAGCATTGAAACCCAGGGACCTTGATCCTACGTCCCAGTCCATCCTTTGTAGCCTATTGGTTCCTACTGTGTGTGACAGGTCTGCCCAAGTCTGAGGGAACTCTTGTGACTCAGATCAAAAACAGCCTTCAAGAGAAAATCAACTGTAGCCCTTAAACCACTGTACTCATATCTTTGCTGCTCTCTTATTGGCTACTTTGTTGTGTTGTTGTTTTTCAGGGAGGGATGGATACTGAAAGTAGAAAGATACTGTTCTATAAGTATTCCCTGTAGCTGATGTCTTACTTGTGTTATTTCACCTTATCTTCACTGAAATTCTCAGGGGTAAGCATAGGCTGCCTATTTTACAGATGAGGAAAATCAGGCTAAGTGAGGTTAAATGACTCTCTCAAAAATCCAGCTAGGAAGTAGCTGAATCACAATTTAACCCTTCAAGCAGAAGCAGAAGTAGAGTAAGTGAGTCAACCAAGGTGCAAAATGTCAGGAGGCCCTCATGCTTAGATGCTGACCCTGCACCTAGATGCCGCCCCTGCGTCTAGATGCCCCTGAGGTGAATACTTTGCTTCACCCTAGTCCTGGGTGTCCAGGACCCTCAAGGCTGTCTGGCTTCAAAACCAATGCACTTACATCACACACACACATTCTCAGCTTTTCAACAGTAACATCATCCCCTTAGGAGCCTATAGAGAGAAACGATTCCTAGGCAAGCCCCAGCCTAGGAACCTTAACTCCCAACTGCCTGCTAACCACAAACCCAGATGATGCTCAGACAAGGCAGAGCAGGAAAATAAAGACAGATAAATCATTTTCAACCAGAACAGCTCCAGTAGGTGCCATGTAACACTCACAAGGAAAGAGATACTCGGCTATGATGTAGCCCCTGTTGGAGCTAAAGAGGGGTGCAGGAGCATAAGCTCCCAATATACCCACTTTTAGAGAGTCAGAACACCTTCAAGAGAACGTGTGCTCTGCAGTGTTCATGGACATCGCAGTTTCTTTAACTCGTATAGACATTGCACATAACATTCTCTTGGAGAGACTACACTATTGGTGCAAGAAATTGTTGAAAGACGAAGAGCAGAATAATCACTGGACCCCAGACCAGACCCATCTCAGAAACAGACACAGCTGTCATACACAGGGGGCCTCACACCTCTTCCCTGTGCATTTGGGACAAAGGGAGCCTCTGTGTGAAATGGCAAGCTGCGGATATTAAGTTGGACAGCAGAGCCGTGAAGCCACCACAGAAGGAGGACATTAAAGAGGCAGCATAAATCCCTTGAAGGCAGCACTCTCTGTCAACACTGACATCAGGTTGTGCAAAACACACGGAGATTCAAGATACTCACGACAGTTATGTTCAGAGTCTCTGTGGAAAAAGGATGTAGGAGAGTAAAGAAATTAAAAAATGACATTCTTTGACCATTCTACTTGCCCACATTATCTCAATCCACTTCGTTTCCTAACTATTCGGCTCCCCGATCCTGTTTCATTCCAGAACATTTTATCCCATCTCATCCTCTCCCACTATACTCCATTCCAATCCATCTCACCTCAGTCTATTCCTGTATCATATGCTGATTATGACTATTTTGTTCAATCTTATCCTATATTCTACCATTCAATTCAATCTGAAACCCATAACTCCTTACCAAGCTAACCCATTCCGTATACAACAATAATTTTAGTAACTGTCCTAATCTGATGCTCTTATGGAAAAAGACATATGAGCATGGAGAAATTGGTACTATAATTAGATGACTCCATACCTGCCTACCATGCTCAAAGACCCTAAATTATTGAGTAAGGTGAATATTAGAGAGATTTTTAGTGGTTCAATTCTCAACCTTTCTCAAACAGACATTTTTATCAGCATATGGGCTGGAGACATAGAAGGGGGAGAAGAATGAGAGCTTACATTTGTTCATTATGAGCAAATTCTGCTATGAACTAGAATTTGCTTTACATACAATATTTCATCTTATCCTCGCTACAACCTTAAAGGCTATCATTTTAATCCCCATTTTACAAATAACTGAGGCTCAAAGTTTAAAAAACTTGGCCATGTTACACAGCTAAGAAGTGCTTTTAGACCCAGTAGGACTGGTCACATGGAGCCCATGATCTTTCCAGAGCTTCTGTCCTGTGTAGTTGATGACATGAGTGTGTGGTACTGGTGTCACGAGCTGTGGTAGCATTAGCAGTGGTGACAGTTGTTATCATCATCATGCAAAATTGTCTCCCCATGATTGTGGATGACATAAAGCATGGAGCAGATATAGAAGCTGAAATATACAGTATATGAAATAACAACACACATATGTATTTTGTATGAAAAGCAACCTCTGCCCAGCTCTGCCTAACGTCGTAGTCTGTTTTGTTTCACTCCGTATATTACTTGTTTATTTGTTGATGATCTCTCTCATCCAACTTGAAGGTAAGCTTCAAGAAGGAAAGCACTTTGTTTTATTCACTGGCATATACCCAGTCCCTAAAAGAGTGCCTGGCACATGGTTGTGCTCAAATATTATTATTAAATGAATGGTAGAACACATTTCTAAAAGAAGTTCTTGATATTTGAACAATAAGCAAAAGATAAGATCTAACAGAGACATTGTTCTACACAAATATGATGGTAAATACATGACTTCATTCAGTTTAAACTACTAGAGCATAAATAAATAAATAATAAGTGACACTCCTGCCTCCACTAAACTGCTGGTCAGAATTCACTAGCACTCTGCAGGACAGAGGAAGACTGGAGGATGTTCACGGAGGTGCTCAGGTTGACAAGAAGATTCTGGAGGTATTAGACCAAAAAAATTGAAAACCCGCCATGTGGGAAGGGTCATAGCATATGGGTACAATTCCAAAGGTAGAACAAGGGCCTCTGGATGGAAATTACTTGGAGTTACATGTCAATACAGGGATAAAAATTCCACCATTCTGAAATGTTCAAAACCAGAATTGGTTAATTCTCCCTGGAAACCTTTTTCTATCCTGGGGGGTGCTGCCAAAGCAGAGGGTGTATATTGGTTGTCCTTGTGCAATTCAAGCTTTAGATGGAGATTACACTAAAAGAATTCTAAGATTCTGTCAACTCTGAAACTTGATGGCTCTATGTTTCTCCTGGTCTTGCTCATCTGGGCATCCCCAGAAGCATCTAGAAAAAGGCCTTAATGTAGCCCAGTCCCTGACATCAAAGTCCAGGGACTTGATAAGCTTGGCCATCTCTTCAGAACATCCTGACTCTTCTGCTGTGGACAATTGTCATTCCCTGTTAAACCTTCCCTCAACCTTCCTGCAGACTCCACTATAGATGTCCTTCTCTTCTTCCTCCATCTTCTATGCCTCCTCCCTTTCCCATCCCCATAATCTATGCAAGTCCTGAGTCTGGTCTCCCCAGAGCCTGCTCTGTGCTAATTATTTATAAAGGAAATCAATCCCTTTTTATGTGTCAGTGAATATGAGACAGAAATCTCATCCAGAGAAAATGTACATGCCTCTTGAAGGACATTTATTACAAAGTAAATCCCAAAGAATTTCAGGTCTCATCAAAACCTGTAAGAAAACATAATAAAGGGTAACAGAAACTATAATAAGTGCTGGAGGTTGCAGTCCAACTAGGAGGGGGCACTAGAGGATCCTGTTTGAAGTTGCAGTTGCTTTGTAAGAATATTGTGTTCACTTAAAATGTCTATTGATTTGCAGTAACTTTAGATACAGTTTAGGGACATAATGGAAGGGTCTAGGGCTCCAAGCCCAATCTTGCTGCTGCCACTGATTTGGGGGTGGGAAAAACTGATGTCCCTGAATTCTTATCATGTTAAAATGACAATAAGTGTATCTGAGGTGAAAGATAAGCCAGAAAACAACAAAAAAAAAAACGCTGATCATGGTCACTGGGAAGATGTGGGCATCTTTTCTATGGGCACAACTTCTATCGCAATTGTGCAGTAGACATCATTGCCAGAGCCACTCCCCTGCCCCAGTAAAGACTTCTTTCAAAAGCATGGATAACAAGAATATAACCTTAGGGATAAAAGGCTGAAGTATATTGGAGGAAGTGGGCAGGGATGGGAGGACTCAGTAAGCAGAATTCCAAGACTACTCAGTACCTCAACATCTAAATAAATATATTATTATTTTGAGCTAATTCGAATATTTGTAAGTTGAAGTTATACTTGAAGTGCTTGATCTGGACCCAGTTGGGAAGTGCTTTGTAAGCTGTATTGCTAATCCACAACACACACAGGCTCGAGGGGGGCAGGGAAGCTGCCCCAGCAGCCTAGTGACACAGCCCCCAGTTATAACATGGCTCAGAAATTTATATAAACACCCATGGAACTCAGTATTGCAGGCACTCACACCACGTTGGGGAAGCCAGCTTCCTGTTGAAGCTCAGTACAAAAATGCAGATGTTTCCCATGGTCCAGAGAGAGAGGGAACCAGGGAGCAACAAGGTTGTCTGTTTGCCCATCATTGAATTCAAGGCTGCAGAGGTTGTGAGAGACACTGGAGGAATGCTGTGAGATCCTCCACATGCCCTGCTTTCTGAGGCCCACAGCTCTCTCCTCAGGCCACTTGGCCTCAGTCCCCTTATCCAAATTTCTCGAAAAAGGAGCTCTGGTTCTTCCTCTCTTTCTGTTCTTTATCAAAACACCCTACCTGGGCTCCAACTTCACAAGGTAATGTTCATCAATAACAAGTTACGGACAAAGAAATACTTATGATGTCTTTTTTTTTCAATATATTTATTTATTTATTTATTTATGTGTTGGGTTTTCACTGCTGCACACGGGCTTTCTTTAGTTGCATCAAGCGGGGGTTACTCTTCATTGTGGTACGCGGACTTCTCACTATGGTGGCTTCTCTTGTTGTAGAGCACAGGCTCTATGCATGCGGGCTTCAGTAGTTGTGGCATACAGGCTCAGTAGTTGTGGCACATGGGCTCTAGAGTGCAGGCTCAGTAGTTGTGGCACACGAGCTTAGTTGCTCCATCGCATGTGGGATCTTCCTGGACCAGGGCTCAAACCTGTGTCCCCTACATTGGCAGGTGGATTCTTAACCACTGCACCGCCAGGGAAGCCCACTTATGATGTCTTAATGAATGACACTAGGTAAACCCCACTGCTCTGGCAAACATTTATTGAGAAACTTCTATGTACCCAACACAGTTTTGCAGTCATTAGGTCCTGTTATTCTGACAGCAGATTAGCAAATATATCAACTCTTTTCTCAAAATCTATTACTAGTTAATTTAAGACTCTTCCTGCTGAAGCCTGAGGGTCAAGAACAAAAAGGGGGTCAGGGAGCCTTTGACATCAGGCCACCCTACTGCCGTTCTTACCACTCACTTGTTCATTTATTAATACCTGTGTTTTCATACCTAGAAAACACATCTGCAGTCTCTGCTCTGTGTCATGGGGTGGGCAAGGGGCTAGAGGGCTGAGCCAAGAAAGTTGATCTGGCCCTAGGCCCTGAGGCACCATCCTTTAGCTCCTTGTTTTTCTGACATTAAATCCCAGTGAAACAGCTTTTACATTTTCCTGGCTGGACTGTCTAGTCTTGAAGCAGAGGTACCCTTCCTCCCAGCACAGGGGCTTTCGTCTTTACTGATTGAATTGAATAATTTGATTTAATAAATCAGGAGAGTTTGCAGTGGGTTTTGCACTTTCATTAGGGAAGATGTATGTAGTGTAGCTGCTGTTTGGTCATGTGTTTAATTAATGAATGAATGAATGTCTTTGGTGCCGAGGACTCCAGGTGCATAGACCCCCTTGTTCTTTAGCCCCCAGGCTTTATTCAGTAAGATTTCTAAGTTTACCACAAATAGATTTAGAGAAAAGAGCTGAGACTTACTTGTTATCCTTGCACTGAAAGAATGGGGCCTATTGAGCCCCACGTGGAAGGTTTTCACCAGTTTGTACTTTTGAAGTTAATCTTGCCTAACCCACCCGTTCCCAACCGGGTAGCCTGACCTCCAGTCACCTCCCACTCACCTGGGGACACTTGCTCTCACACACATGTTCTTACTGAGGAGACCCTGCATGATGACACCTTGACCATGGAGCCCTACTGGTGAGAGGGGCATTTTAACAAGGAATGAACTCAAAACCTGAGGGATGAAACACCAACTCTAGTGTTTCAGACCCCAGGCAGCAGGAAGGGAAGACAGTCTGTGTGCAGACAGCATCCGGAGCCACTGAGGACTCCTTTACCAGCCTAGAACCAGTGCTGCCCCCTGGAAAGGAGAGTCTGGCTACATGGAGGGCCAGCCAGGTAGCCTAGCTGGCTCCATCATCACTTGTTGGAGTCCATTTCTTGTGTTTTCTGTGGCTTTAACTGGATGGTTTAGTCCTTCATGAAGCAAATGGAGCTGCAATCAAGGTCTTTGTCACTGTCCCATATCTGCATGTAAGTGCTGAGGGTGGTGACAGGTCATCAGCCCTTGGCTTGCTCAGAAAGAGAGCTTTTTTAAGAAACAAAAGGAAAACAACTTTAAAAGGGTCCTAAGCTTTTGGGGACTCTGTGATTTTAGAAACACAGCAGACAAAAAATTCTAATTCCTCTTTAGCTTACTTTGAATAATATATTGGTCCAAACAAGCCAAGGACTGGACTCCAAGCAGAGAGGAGGTACCTCCGTTTGCAATGCTAATGGGCTGCTTCACAGATCAGTGAGGAGGCTGCCCAAGTGTGCAATGCATGCAGCTCCCCAGCCGAGGAGAGCGCCCTGAAATCTAGCTTAATGATGATCATCAAGACAAGGATGTAGAGTCCTGAAGTGAAGGGGAGGTGCTGTGCCAGGCACTACAGAGGCAGGTGTCAATTCAGTCCTTAAGGTCTGGCTTTGGGTTTTGGAAACAGCGTTGTAGAATCATCTATGTCCTGTGGTTGGACCGCATTCATGGTTTTCAACTTCTTTCTGTAGCATCATTTATTATTAAAAAGAAACAATAGAATAGAATAGAATAGAATAGAATAGAATAGAATAGAGTAGAGTAGAATATATATTACAAAGAAGCCCTACATGTAAGTCAGACAGAGAGGAAGCAAAGGTGGGATTCAGGGTCTCTCCCACTCTGACCAAAGCCCTTCCTACAGGCCTCCCTGAAAACATGGGTATGGATTGCCTTAGGGTCTTTGTACAAGTCCCTGGGTTAGATGGAAAGTAAGGGTCCCTCTAATCACAAGCTGTAACTCTGAGCTACCAATACAGGCTTCACAGACAGTGTAAAAGTTGGCTGATTCTGCCTGGAAAGGGGGGAGTAGGTTGAAGCCAGTCTCCAACTTGCTTAGAAGACCATAAGACCATCATTTTGTTTTAGAAGATAAATACAAAATGATGGTCAACTTTTCTGCTTTCTGGAAAACTGAACATCTGTCTCTCCTCTGTGGTAGTCACCAGTAACATTCAACAAATATCTGCATTTCTCCGCCTTCTGGACACATGGTAGGATTGTACTGCCTGCCCCTGTCCCTGGTTGGATGGGGTCATACAGTTAGTTCTGACCAATGAACTGTGGCTGGTGAGCCTTTGATTATGATGCCAGACACTACAATGCTCTCTTTTCTCTCTGTCACAGCAACTAGCGGTGCCTGAGGTGGAAACTGCCTGGGTTCCTGGATGACTACAATGAATATATTCTCCTCCCCATAACGTTCCACAGTGGCTACATAGCATGAAGAGGAAAAATATTTTGGTACTTTGTCACTGAGATTTGGGGATTATTTATGACTAATGCATAACCTAGCCAATCCTGAATTACACATCCTCTCAAGACACCTCCACGGTTCCATGAAACAGAGGTCAAGTTGGTTGGCTCTATGTTAGGAAAGCAACCAGCCAGTTCATTAACTAGTATTTATTAACCCTAAAAAATGCCCTGTCTCATGCTAGTCATACATAAGAGGGAGAAACAGGTCCCTGTCCTCTGAGGCTCACCATCTTAGCTGGAAATACACATTTCATGCAAGGAGGCCATGGGAAATATTTAAATGTTAAAATGTGAAGGTGTTTGTTATAAAGACAAAGGAAATTCTACATTGGAGGGTGATATGGACTGAATGGATGTGGGTCCCCCCAAATTCATATGTTGAAGCCCTAGTGAACTCCTACGGTGGTTGTTTTGAGAGTAAGAAAGTAATTAAGGTTAAAGGAGTGATAAGGGTGGCACTGATTGATTAGCATCAGTATAAGGAGAGACACCCGAGAGCTTGCTCTTCCTCTCTCTCCACATGCCTATGCTCAGGAAGGGCCCTATGTGGACTTGCTAAGAAGGCAGCTGTCTGCAAGCCAAGAAGAGAGCTCTCACCAGAAACCCACCCTGCTGGACCTCGATCCGGAAAACACAGCCTCCACAACTGGGTGAAAATTCATTTCTGTTTGAGTCACCAAGCCTGTGTTATTTTGTTATGGCAACTGAGCAGATAAGAGAGAGGAAGAAATGTAATTCTGGACTCAGCTTCCAGGAGGATCTTCTGAAAGAGGCAGTACTTTCTATGGCCTTGAGGAAAGAAGCTAAGAGTAGCTATTAGTGCCATTCACTTTACATATATTATTTAATTTTCATAAAAGAGTAATACAACATAGGAACTACCATCCCCTGTTGCAAATGTGGCTCAGCGAGGTGAAGAGTAGGAGGCACACAAGATCTACAGATTTCCCAGACCCTTTCGCACCTCACAATGCTTGATGGATGGGGGATGATTGGCAGGAGGGGCAGGGGAGCTCTAGATGGCTAGGGGATGGCCTTTTCAGGAGTAGACTCAGAAAATGGATCTGAATGGGACTAAAGATGCTTCTCCGGAAGCAATGACAGATACAGTGGGGTAGGAAGTCTGGATGATATCAGGTGTGGCTGTACTACTATAGAAAGAGGTAATGAGGAGTCCCCAAAGAAATATCTAAATATTTAAAATTCTGTTCTTGAAATTGTGATTAGATATCTAGACTTCATAGTCAGATATACTTTTTTCTGACCATCTCAAAAATTGATCCAAGTCAGTTTTTAAGATGTCCTAAAAAGCTTTTTTTGTTGTTTTTGGATTTGATATATTTCATCATCTTTTTTTTTTTTTTTAAACATCTTTATTGGGGTATAATTGCTTTACAATAACCTGCCTATTTCATCATCTTGACACAGCCTTGGGACAGAAGCCTCATCCAGGAAAATGTGAATGTTAAGCTGACTGCTTTGGGACAGTTAATCTAAGGAGGGAGAGGGTGAAAGGGTGCATGAGTGATAGAAAATGCCCAGCTTCGTTATTGCCAAAAATTTCATACTCTAAAATAACAAACCTTTAGTGTCCCTAATTGAGACTTCTCCAGAGCTTGGCTTTGCTACAGAGAAGAGTGGATTGCCACTCTGCCCAGCAGATGGCTCAGCCTTCTCTCCTGCTGCTTTAATAGCCTTTTAGGTAATAACCTGTTTTATTAAGACAAACACCCAAACCCTTTAAGCTCCAGCAGAGATGAGCTTAAAAATGAAAAGCCCCAGGTGGCCACGGTGAGCTACTGAAACTTTTCTGTTCCTGTTTTCTTCAGTTTTACCCTCCCCTAGGGCAGGAGTTCCTGACCTGGAAACTACAGAGTAGTTTTAGCAGTCCATTAACCCCATGAAATTTAATACAAAATATTGGGAAAATGTGCATTTTTCCAGGGAGAAGTTCTCTAGCTAAAAATATCACATCCTCAAAGGGCTCTAAGGCTACAGAAAGAGCCACAGCCCTAGGGGTCCTTACCTTGATTCCCACTGAGACTACTGGAGTCCAGAGAGCCAAGGTGGCTGAGCAGAAAAGGTGCTGAATGTGGACACAGACAGAACCAGGGCCACTTTCTAGCTTCATCTCTACCATCTATGGCCTCAGGCAGGGAATTGCCATGCTCAGGTCAATGTCCTCATTCAAGCTTGTTGCTCCTTCCTTGCAGGGTTGGACGTAATTGGCCAAGATTGGACTTAAAGTATATAACAGGCACTAAGTTAAACTATTCCTCCTTTAATATTCCTATCCAAGCTGGAATGAAATAACCTCATTTACTCAGAAGAGACATAACCTCCATCCACCTCCACAAAAATCTTTCAGTGTACAGTTCAGTAAACTCTGTTGTGTGTATCTGTGGTGGCAGGGACAGTATTCAATGTGGATCTAATGAGCACCCAAACTCTAGGAAGGGAAGGGATCAATGCAGTGATGTGTTTACCAGGCCACTGCTGGGCAAAGATCCACCATTATCTTCTCACAATGTAGTGGAAAGACCATTGTTGTGGAAGCCGCCATACTCGGGTCCCAGTTGAGCTCCACATCTGTTACCCTTGAGAACTCTTTCAACCAATGACTTCATCTTTTCCGTCGAATGAGAAAAATAATACTGCCCCACCTTTTACACAGGACAGTGCTGAAGACAAGAGAATCTTGTATTGTATGAAATAATGAGTGTGAAACAACTTCGAAAGTGTTTTAAGGGCTGCAAAAATAAGGAATGGTCATCAACATCATGGTTTTCATCATCAATACACTAAGGCACCTTTACAGGACAAATAAGCAAATTGGCTTAGAGAAAAACAATAATGCTGCCCAGATAAGTTCTGGCCTCAGAAAGTGGGAGGTGAGCCATCTTTTCCTTTCCTCCTTTGGATTTTCCCCAAGACATATGAGGAAATGTCACATGATTCTGTATGTGAGCACTCATCTCCTCTATGACCAGTGTGTATAGATTTCCTTGTTTTATATACCCATAAAATGACACCACTGACCAGCTCCTTATGTCATTCTAACAATGAAGCTGCTGCTGCTCCCCACTTATGTATTCCTACACACACGTATGTATTCCTAGCAGTCCTTCTCCATTCATGCTTTTCTACATTTTCTACCTAAAGGATACCTGAGTACTTCCATGGATCCTGCTCATCCCTCAATGTCTAGCTTGGAAGCCACCTGATGTGGACTTCTCTACTCATCAGCCCAACCCAGCCCATGCTGGCCCTCCATCCTCTGCACTCCCACAGTCATGAACTCTGGGAACACAGACCATGTTATTCACCATCCAAACTGGAACACTTTTAAGAGTCAAACAGGTAGCTGTTAAGTATCACCACCAGGACAACAGGTATACACAGAGTCTGTTCTGAGATAACTCAAATACATGGTCCCTCTAAGTTTGGGCTACACATGCAGGCCCTTTATCGTGTGGTGCCTGACGTTATTGTTTTACCATTCCTTGTAGGAGTCTGCTCTGCCCATCTGGACTCTTATGGGACAAAACTCATCTTGGTTCTCCTCCACCATTCCACATTCATCTACTGCATTGCCTTAAATATGGTTTCCATGAGGAAAGAGTCTGCAATGGGGATTTGCATGCAAAAGCCTAATGAGACCTGCTCTCACGAAGACCATCTGTGAGGGGGTAAGGCCAGCAGAACTGGACAGGAAGAGAAGTTAAATTGCACAAGACCAGAGACACCTGACCTTCCTACAGGCAACTCAAAAGCTGGGATGGCCCTTCAGAGTTGTTCCAAAGGGAGGCAGGAAGCTCAAGACTGTATTTCTGTATCAGTCAGTCACCAGAGGCAGGCTGCCACCAAATAAGGGACAAAACTTGGCCAGGAAGCTTCCTCCAGTCCAAGGGAAACGTGGTTCTGAGTATTCCAAACAGCCAGGAGAATGAGTAACTTGAAACTTATATTAGTTTCCTATTGATACATAAAAAGTTATGAATGCACTGATTTACAGGCTTAAAACAGCACACATTTGGCCGGGGGTCGGGGAGGGATGGATTGGGAGTTTGGGATTAGCAGATACAAACTATTATATACAGAATGGATAAACAGCACTGTCCTACTGTATAGAACAGGTAAGTATAGTCAATATCCTGTAGTAAACCATAATGGAGAAGAATATGAAAAAGTATATATATATAACTGAATCACTTTACTGTACACCAGAAACTAACTAATACAACATTGTAAATCAGCTATACTTAATTTTTTTAAAAAAAACACACATTTATTAGCTCACAGTTTTGTAGTTCAGAAGTTTAGTTGGACTTGGCTGAGTTCTCAGCTTAGAGTTTTACAAGGCTAGTGTCAAGGAGAAAGCTGGGCTATGTTTTTATCTGAAGGCTTAAGGAAGAATTTGCTTCTGAGCTCATTTAATTTGTTGGCAGAATTCAGGTCCCCATAGTTGTAGGACTGAGGTTCCTGTTTCCTTGTTATCAGACAGGCCTACTCTCAGCTCCTAGAGGCTGCCTACATTCCTTGCCAACTAACCCCCCCACAGTGGAGAATCTCCCTTGGACTGAATTCCCTATAATCTGAATCTCTGACTTCCTACGTCAATGGTTTCAATGACCCAGATTGAAAGGTTCATATGGTAAGGCCAGAAACATCCAGATAATCTCCATATCCTAAGGTCAACTGATTTGGAACATAATTACATCTGCAGAATCCCTTCACAGCAGTACTTAGATTGATGTTGATTGAATAACTAAGAGAAGGTGTGTGTATGTGTATACCAGGGGCTGGGAATCTTCAGGAGAAACACAGGCCACCACAGAATCCACTGTAACCAGTTACTGAAAATCACTGAACTCCAAAGTTAGGGATACCTAGGCCATGACTGCCAGTTCTTTTCACTCCATTTGATTCTCACTTGTGGTATCTATTCTTACCGTGTGCCTCAACTTGAGTAGTAAAGAACCTCAATTCCCCCCGGGACTCTAAACCAAGAGGATTGTTCCCACATTCATACCTGCCTACCTCCAGCTCCTGGAGATCCAGGCCCAGATGGAATCAAACCCAAACAGTCTAAACAAGGTTCAAAAGCATGATACTCATAAATGAAGGAAAAGAAAACACTGTATCCCCCTGAAAGGAATTCTTTCAACTGCTGATTTCTTAGCTTAGAATAGTGGCTACAGGGTTAGGCCCCAGAGGTCTGCCTGTGTTCAAAGCCTCGTTCTACTGCTTACTGTATGTATTTGGGCAAGTTTTTTTAACCTCTCTGTGTAGCAGTTTTCTCCTCTATAAAATGGGCATAATAATACCTTCCTGGTGGGATTTCTGTGAGGATTAAATGAGATAGTACATACATATGGACTATTTTCCATTTCCCCTCCAGATACATCTTGCATCTTTCTCTGCCTTACTTGCTCTGAGCCCTAATCAACTATATAGATGGCTTCCCTTGCCTTCTGTCTTCTGATTGGGTCTAGCCAATGGGACACATGGAACACATATCTAAGGGGTACTTATTGTCCTGGCTCCCTCCCTCAAGGGCAACCTCAGGCTGGCTGCCTCCCTCGACCAAAGGTCACAACAATTGTTGAATGCCCCCTCCACTACAACTCTCTCTTTCCAGGGTCTAGACACTTGCCTCCACCTCTGTTCCTTCAAGTCAAGTGTGGTAACTGCCTGATTGTTGCTATAACCTGGATAGCAACAGTCAGTCATCATGTGTGTTTTCCCTCCATATTCCCACTCTTCTATAAATAGACACTATAACTTCTTTCACTCTGTTTCCTGCTGGAACTCATGTAAAACTGGCCTATAGCCAGAATTTGCTGCCTTCTAGGTGTTAACAACTGTGGAATTACTGTCCAAGGATGTCTTGGTTTGTGGAACCCTCTTAGCCATAGATTTCCATCCCTCTGCCTCAACAGCACCTCATTTAATGCAGCTCCAAGGTCAAGGTAGAATGAGATAAGGATACCACAACATCTGAAGAGGTTCCTGGTCTTCTCTATAGGCCCTTCTAGGGCTCCTCTTCTGACCACAGACCACCTCCAGGGACCCTGGTCTTTACTGCATTTCCTGTGCACCTCTCACAAACTTTCATCTCCTACATGGGGAAAGAACTTTCTGATCTGGTCTCCAGAGTATCCAGCAGTCACGGGGCAGCCGTCTCTCTTGCCCTTCCCTTACAGGTATCTGTAGCCAGTCCTCTATTCAACGCACTTCTCCCCTTTTCTCTGCATCTTCCAGAAGCACACTTATTAAACTTATTGGCTGTCAAGGATGGGATGTTTAAGTGCTTATGAAAACCTACAGAGAACAGCCTTCAAAGCCACTGTTTTATGTGTCAAGACAAAGCCAGCCACAGCTGACAGACAACAAAAGGAGGACAGTCACCCAACAGGTTAAACTGAGACCCCATTCACCATGGACTGATTGAGAATGTCAAAACCAGCAGGAACTGACTGACTCCCAAAGCAGGAGCACCTGCATCATGGCCCCACACCTGCCCCTACAGAGGGTGACCCCACTGAATCCAAAGATTCATGACAAGACCAAAGGTCATTCTACAGTGCACCATATCAACCCATTTCCTTTATTAAGCAGGAAATCACATTTATGCAGTGGGTCAGCTGTCTATCCATTCAAGAAAAATGGGTTTTCTGAGAAAATGAAAAGCACTAATTTACCCTGAAATTTTACTGGGAAGAAATTCTGTTGTATTTGAATACATATGGGAGAAAAAATGCTGGAGTATTCCATTCTTCCTTTATTAATGAAGTAGGATACATAAAAGGTCCGTTAAAATTACATAGAAGCCTCATAAGCGTCTCTCCCATCTTCTGACTCAGTCACTTTTTATGGCTTGAGAGCAACATTTCTGTGAGAAGGTGTTACCCAAACACAGGGACACCCACTCTCACACATTCACAGAGTTTGCTTGCATTTGTCTATTCATTCATTACTGAAATAGGTATATTTTGAACACCGAGTGTGGGCCAGACACTGTCCTTGTTCCTGGGACCATAAATTAAGTTCCCCGCTCTGAAGGTGCCTACAGTTTAGTGGGGAAAATGAAGAAGCAAATAGGCAATTAAGGGCACGGCAATCCATGAGTCTTGGGAGTTCAGATAAAGAACATCTAACTCAGATTTGGGACAAGAGGACCAGGGAAGGCTTCTAGATTGATACGTACCTGATGAAAAGGAGAGAATGACAGAGAGCAGGGTGTTCCAGCCCAAGGAAGAGCGTCTAAAAAGATAGATGGAAATCTTGCAGTAGTTCAGTAATATTGGAGCAAAGTGTTTAAAGGGAATAGAAAGGTGTAGGAGAAGAGAAAGGTTCGAGGCAAACAATGATAAACAATGAGACTGGACAGGTAAGAGAAAATCCAAGGCTGATTAGGGAAGTCTTCCTCGAGGTGGTGAGTTTTGATTTGGAAGTTGAAAGTCATGGTTATGCTGGATGCATTCTTGGGTGTGGAGCATTTGGCTGTAAACCAAGAAGAAGTTCATTCATAGAAAATCACCTGTGCTGCTGAGACCTAAATTTATTCATTTACTCAACCATCTCTCTGTCCATTCATTAAATTTTAATTGGTCCTCTAGAATGTGACAGCTCTATGCAAGGCCCAATAGAGAACTAAGAGGAATCAGACATGAATCTATGACTTTGTCTTATAGTCAAGCACAAAGTCAAGCTCTACTGCCTTGGAAACTATTCTGTGACTAGAGGTGGGGGAGCAGTGGTAAGACCTGTAGGGTGCACTCAAAGTGTTGATGGGGAATAAAGTCCCCTCCCTGGCATTGGAAACCATTACCTTGAGAAGAAACAAGTGATACTTTCTGGTCCTCTTGAAAACTGTCTGATCTTTCCACTGACCACTTAGGTCATTATCCTAAAACAAAAACTAACTGAGCCACTGCTCCAGTCTCCCTCTTGACCCTCCCTAGTCACAGGCTCCAGCTCACAGGCAGAGAGCACATTGCTTCTTGCATGTGTAGGACAAGGGTTCAAATTCCTGCTCTAACACTATGGCTGTTTGACTGTGATGCAGTTATTTAGCCAGTTGTTTTGATTTCTAAAATGGAAATAGTAATAACCAACTTGCAAGTTTATTTAAAACATAATATATGATACCTATTTATAACATTTAAATTTTTAAAAGAAAAAGTTGTCCAGTGAGTGTCAGAAGTTCTATATAAATTCTGGTTAAGTAGCATATGTCAGAGCAAAGTCAAAGGAGAGAGTTTCAGAAGATACTTCCTAACTGGATCATGAGAATCATCAGAAGAACCCATGTGAGTCAATTTAGGGACTGCCTTACCTAGGGGCAGAGTCTTTCCAGGAATTAATTCATTTATTCCTTCAATAAATAAGAATCATCCCTGTACTTGCCTCTGTTGAACCCATTGCCTGGAATATGTGTCTCCCATCTTATCCTCCAAAGTTTGGTCAATCTGATCCATCTTCTAACACCAGACACACCCTTGACCTCCATCCACCCCTTCGCCTGTCTTTGTAGTGTGGTCATACTTTAGTGGTCATGTGCTTTGCGTTATACTGAGATTATTTTCTGTTTACATATCTACTTTTCCTGGAATGCAATCTCTTTGACAGCAGTGATCATTTCTCCTCTTTATGTCTCCGGCAATGTTAGATGTCTAATAAATGTTTGTGTTGAACCAAGTGTGTGTGGTTGGTGCTTTGTAGTTTATAAAATGGTTCTATGCTCACTACCTCAGAAAATTTTAGCTACTCCTCAGAACAATCCTTGGAGTGGGCTGGAAAGATCCATATGTTAGCTCCATTTTGGAGATGTAAAATCAAAATGAAATCCAGGTATTTCTGAAAAGCATTGATTCAGAAGTTTATACTGTGGGAAAGTCATGAAGCTTACACACTAGAAGATCTAAGGGAGATAAGACAAGAGGAGAGGTGGCATGTTTCTTACAAAAGACAAAAATACAGTGTTACACCATACACAAAAATAAACTCAAAATGGATTAAAGACCTAAATGTAACACCAGACACTATAAAACTCTTAGAGGAAAACATAGGCAGAACACTCTTTGACATAAACCACAGTAAGATCCTTTTTGACCCACCTCCTAGAGTAATGGAAATAAAAACAAAAATAGACAAATGGGACCTAATGAAACTTAAAAGCTTTTGTACAGTAAAGGAGACCATAAACAAGATGAAAAGACAGCCCCCAGAATGGAAGAAAATATTTGCAAATAAAGCAACTGACAAAGGGTTAATCTCCAATAAATATAAACAGCTCATACAGCTCAGTGTCGAAAAAACAAACAATCCAATACAAAAATGGGCAGAAGGAGGAGTTTCAAGATGGCAGAAGAGTGAGACGTGGAGATCACCTTCCTTCCCACAAATACATCAGAAATACACCTACATGTGGAAGAACTCCTACAGAACACATACTGAACACTGGCAGAAGACCTCAGACCTCCCAAAAGGCAAGAAACTCCCCATGTACCTGGGTAGGGCAAAAGAAAAAAGAAAAAACAGGGAAAAAATAGGGACGGGACCAGCACCAGTGGGAGAGAGCTGTGAAGGAGGAAAGGTTTCCACACACTAGAAGCCCCTTCCCGGGTGGAGACTGCGGGAGGCAGAGGGGAAGCTTCGGAGCCACGGAGGAGAGCGCAGCAACAGGGTGCAGAGGGCAAAGCAGAGAGTTTCCAGCACAGAGGATCGGTGCCAAACAGGACTCACCAGCCCGAGAGGCTTGTCTGCTTACCCACCGGGGCGGGCGGGGATTGGGAGTTGAGGCTTGGGCTTCAGTATGATCCCAGGGAGAGGACTGGGGATGGCTGCGTGAACACAGCCTGAAGAGGGCTAGTGAGCCACAGCTAGCCGGGAGGGAGTCCGGGGAAAAGTCTGGAGCTGCCGAAGAGACAAGAGACTTTTTCTTGCCTCTTTGTATCCTGGTGCACGAGGAGAGGGGAATCAAAGCTCCACTTAAAGGAGCTCCACAGACAGGCGTGAGCCGCAGATAACAGAGCGGACCCCAGAGACGGGCATGAGACGCTAAGGCTGCTGCTGCCGCCACCAAGAGCCTGTGTGCAAGCACAGGTCACTATCCACACTTCCCCTCACGAGAGCCTGTGCAGCCCGCCACTGCCAGGGCCCCGTGATCCAGGGACAACTTCCCTGGAGAACACACGGAGCGCCTCAGGCTGGTGCAACGTCACGGCGGCCTCTGCCACCGCAGGCTCGCCTGGCATCCATACCCCTCCCTGCCCCCCCGGCATGAGTGAGCCAGAGCCCCCGAATCAGCTGCTCCTTTAACCCCATCCTGTCTGAGGGAAGAACAGACGCCCTCAGGCAACCTACATGCAGAGGCGGGGCCAAATCCAAAGCTAAACCGCAGGAGCTGTGTAAACAAAGAAGAGAAAGGGAAATTTCTCCCAGCAGCCTGAGAAGCAGCGGATTAAATCTCCACAATAACTTCATATACCCTGCATCTGTGGAATACCTGAATAGACAACGAATCATCCCAAATTGAGGAGGTGGACTTTGGGAGCAATGATATTTTTTTTTTTTCCTTTTTCCCTTTTTGTGAGTGTGCATGTGTATGCTTCTGCGTGTGATTTTGTCTGTATAGCTTTGCTTTTACCATTTGTCCTAGGGTTCTGTCTGTCCATTTTAGTTTTATTCTTTCTATTACTTTAAAAAATTTTTTCTACGAAATTTTTTTTCTTAATATACTTATTATTTATTTTAATAACTTTATTTTATTTTACTTTATTTTATTTTATCTTCTTCTTTCTATTTTTTTCTCCCTTTTATTCTGAGCCGTGTGGAGGACAGGCTCTCGGTGCTCCAGCCAGGCATCAGGGCTGCGCCTCTGAGGTGGGAGAGCCAATTTCAGGACACTGGTCTACAAGAGACCTCTCAGCTCCATGTAATATCAAACAGCGAATATCTCCCAGTGATCCCATCTCAATGCTAAGACCCAGCTCCACTCAACGACCAGCAAGCTACAGTGCTGGACACCCTATACCAAACAACTAGGAAGACAGGAACACAACCCCA
>NW_020172573.1:277647-293111 GCF_003031525.2 Neophocaena asiaeorientalis asiaeorientalis
AACGTCACGGCGGCCTCTGCCACCGCAGGCTCGCCTGGCATCCATACCCCTCCCTGCCCCCCCGGCATGAGTGAGCCAGAGCCCCCGAATCAGCTGCTCCTTTAACCCCATCCTGTCTGAGGGAAGAACAGACGCCCTCAGGCAACCTACATGCAGAGGCGGGGCCAAATCCAAAGCTAAACCGCAGGAGCTGTGTAAACAAAGAAGAGAAAGGGAAATTTCTCCCAGCAGCCTGAGAAGCAGCGGATTAAATCTCCACAATAACTTCATATACCCTGCATCTGTGGAATACCTGAATAGACAACGAATCATCCCAAATTGAGTAGGTGGACTTTAAAAAAATATTTTTTTTTTTTCCTTTTTCCCTTTTTGTGAGTGTGCATGTGTATGCTTCTGCGTGTGATTTTGTCTGTATAGCTTTGCTTTTACCATTTGTCCTAGGGTTCTGTCTGTCCATTTTAGTTTTATTCTTTCTATTACTTTAAAAAATTTTTTCTACGAAATTTTTTTTCTTAATATACTTATTATTTATTTTAATAACTTTATTTTATTTTACTTTATTTTATTTTATCTTCTTCTTTCTATTTTTTTCTCCCTTTTATTCTGAGCCGTGTGGAGGACAGGCTCTCGGTGCTCCAGCCAGGCATCAGGGCTGTGCCTCTGAGGTGGGAGAGCCAATTTCAGGACACTGGTCTACAAGAGACCTCTCAGCTCCATGTAATATCAAACAGCGAATATCTCCCAGTGATCCCATCTCAATGCTAAGACCCAGCTCCACTCAACGACCAGCAAGCTACAGTGCTGGACACCCTATACCAAACAACTAGGAAGACAGGAACACAACCCCATTCATTAGCAGAGAGGCTGCCTAACATCATAATAAGGCCAAAGATTCCCCAAAACACACGACCAGACGTGGACCTGCCCACCAGGAAGACAAGATCCAGCCTCATCCACCAGAACACAGGCATTAGTCCTCCCCATCAGAAAGCTTACACAACCCACTGAACCAACCTTATCCACTGGGGATAGACACCAAAAACAGCAGGAACTACGAAGCTGCAGCCTCAGAAAAGGAGACTGCAAACACAGTAAGTTAAGGAAAATGAGAAGACAGAGAAACACACAGCAGATGAAAGAGCAAGGCAAAAACCCACCAGATCTAACAAATGAAGAGGAAATAGATAGTCTACCTGAAAAAGAATTCAGAATAATGATAGTAAAGATGATCCAAAATCTTGGAAATAGAATGAAGAAAATACAAGAAACGTTTAACAAGGATGTAGAAGAAGTAAAGAGCAAACAAAAACTGATGAAAAACACAATGAATGAAATTTAAAATTCTCTAGAAAGGATCAATAGCAGAATAACTGAGGCAGAAGAACGGATAAGTGACCTGGAAGATAAAATAGTGGAAATAACTATGGCAGAGCAGAATAAAGAAAAAAGAAAGAAAAGAATTGAAGACAGTTTCAGAGACCTCTGGGACAACACTAAATGCACAACCATTCAAAATATAGGGGTCCCAGAAGAAGAAGAGAAAAAGAAAGGGACTGAGAAAATATTTGAAGAGATTATAGTGGAAAACTTCCCTAATATGGGAAAGGAAATAGTCAAGTCCAGGAAGAACAGAGAGTCCCATACAGGATAAATCCAAAAAGAAACAGGCCAAGACATGTATTAATCAAAGTATCAAAAATTAAATACAAAGAAAAAATATTAAAAGCAGCAAAGGAAAAATAACACACAAGGGAAACCCCATAAGGTTAACAGCTGATCTTTCAGCTGAAGCTCTGCAAGCCAGAAGGGAGTGGCAGGACATATTTAAAGTGATGAAGGAGAAAAACCTACAACCAAGATTACTCTACCCAGCAAGTATCTCATTCAGTCTTGATGGAGAAATCAAAACCTTTACAGACAAACAAAAGCTAAGAGAATTCTGCACCACCAAACCAGCTTTACAATAAATGTTAAAGGAACTTCTCTATGCAGGAAATACAAAGGAAGGAAAACACCTACAATAACAAACCCAAAACAATTAACAAAATGGTAATAGGAACATACATATTGATAATTACCTTAAATGTAAATGGATTAAATGCTCCAAACAAAAGACATAGATTGGCTGAATTGATACAAACACAAGACCCATATATATGCTGTCTACAAGAGACCAACTTCAGACCTAGAGACGCATACAGACTGAAAGTGAGGAGATGGAAAAAGATATTCCACCCAAATGGAAATCAAAAGAAACATGGAGTAGCAATTCTCATATCAGACAAAATAGACTTTTATAAAAAGACTATTACAAGAGACAAAGAAGGACACTACATAATGATCAATGGATCAATCCAAGAAGAAGATATAACAATTGTAAATATTTATGCACCCAACATAGGAGTACCTCAATACATAAGGCAAATGTTAACAGCCATAAAAGGAGAAATCGACAGTATCACAATCATAGTAGGGGAATTTAACACCCAACTTTCACCAGTGGACAGATCATCCAAAATGAAAATAAATAGGGTAATACAAGCTTTAAATTTTACATTAAACAAAATGGACTTGATTTATATTTATATGACATTCCATCCAAAAACAACAGAATACACATTCTTCTCAAGTGTTCATGGAACATTCTCAAGGATAGATTATATCTTGGGTCACAAATCAAGCCTTGTAAATTTAAGAAAATTGAAATCATATCAAGCATCTTTTCTGACCACAATGTTATGAGACTAATATCAATTACAGGAAAAAATCTGTAAGAAATACAAACACATAGAGGCTAAACAACACACTATTTAATAACCAAGAGATCACTGAAGAAATTAAAGAGGAAATCAAAAAATACCTAGAAACAAATGACAATGAAAACACAATGACCCAAAACCTATGGGATGCAGAAAGAGCAGTTCTAAGAGGGAAGTTTATAGCTATACAATCCTACCTTGAGAAACAAGAAACACCTCAAAGAAACAGCCTAAACTTACACCTAAAGCAATTAGAGAAAGAAGAAAAAAAACAACCTCAAAGTTAGCAGAAGGAAAGAAATCATAAAGTTCAAATCAGAAATATATAAAAAAGAAATGAAGCAAACTTCATTTGAAGGAAACTTAAATTTAGATTAATAAAATTAAAGATGGTTCTTTGAGAAGATAAACAAAATTGATAAACCATTAACCAGACTTATCAAGAAAAAATGGGAGAAGATTCAAATCAATAGATTTAGAAATGAAACAGGAGAATTAACAACTGACACTGCAGAAATACAAAGGATCATTAGAGATTACTACAAGCAGCTATTTGCAAATAAAATGGACAACCTGCAAGAAATGGTGAAATTCTTAGAAATGCACAACTTTCTGAGACTGAACCAGGAAGAAATAGAAAATATGAACAGACCCATCACAAGCACTGAAATTGAAACTGTGATTAAAAATCTTCCAACAAACAAAAGCCCAGGACCAGATGTCTTCACAGGCGAATTCTTTCAAACATTTAGAGAAGAGCTACCACCTATCCTCCTCAAACTCTTCCAAAATATAGCAGAGGGAGGAGCATTCCCAAACTCATTCAAGAGGCAGCCATCACCCTGATACCAAAACCAGACAAGGATGTCACAAAGAAAGAAAACTACAGGCCAATATCACTGATGAACATAGATGCAAAAATCCTCAACAAAATACTAGCAAAGAGAATCCAACAGCACGTTAAAAAGATCATACACCATGATCAAGTGGGGTTTATCCAAGGAATGCAAGGATTCTTCAATATACTCAAATCAATCAATGTGATACACCATACTAAATGATGAAAAATCTGTAAGTGAAATTAAGAAAACACTCACATTTACCATTGTAACAAAAAGAATAAAATACCTAGGAATAAACCTACCTAGAGGAGGCAAAAGACCTGTATGCAGAAAATTATAAGACACTGATGAAAGAAATTAAAGGTGATACAAATAGATAGAGAGATATACCGTGTTCTTGGATTGGAAGAATCAACATTGTGAAAATGACTCTACTACCCAAAGCAATCTACAGATTCAATGCAATCCATACCAAACTATCACTGGTATTTTTCACAGAACTAGAACAAAAAATTTCACAATTTGTATGAAAACACAAATAGCCAAAGCAATCTTGAGAAAGCAAAATGGAGCTGGAGGAATCTCCCTGACTTCAGACTATACTACAAAGCTACGGGTATCAAGACAGTATGGTACTGGCACAAAAACAGAAATATAGATCAATGGAACAGACTAGAAAGCCCAGAGGTAAACCCAAGCACATATGGCCACCTTATCTTTGATAAAGGAGGCAAGATTATGCATCATAAAAAACAGAGCCTCTTCAATAAGTGGTACTGGGAAACCTGGACAGCTACATGTAAAAGTGTGAAATTAGAACCCTCCTTAACACCATACACAAAAATAAACTCAAAATGGATTAAAAACCTAAATGTAAGGCCAGACACTATCAAACTATTAGAGGAAAACATAGGCAGAACACTCTGACGTAAATCACAGCAAGATCCTTTTTGACCCACCTCCTGGAGATATGGAAATAAAAATAAACAAATGGGACCTAATGAAACTTCAAACTTTTGCACAGCAAAGGAAACCATAAACAAGACCAAAAGACAACCCTCAGAATGGGAGAAAATATTTGCAAATGAAGCAACTGGCAAAGGGTTAATCTCCAAAATTTACAAGCAGCTCATGCAGCTCAATATCAAAAGAACAAACAAACCAATCCAAACATGGGTTGAAGACCTAAATAGATATATCCCCAAAGTTCACATACAGATTGCCAACAAACACATAAAAGAATGCTCAACATCATTAATTATTAGAGAAATGCAAATCAAAACTACAATGACATATCATATCCCACCAGTCAGAATGGCCATCATCGAAAAATCTACACAAAATAAATGCTGGAGAGGGTGTGGAGAAAAGGGAACCCTCCTGCCCTGTTGGTGGAAATGTAAACTGATACAGCCACTATGGAGAACAGTATGGAGTTTCCTTAAAATACTAAAAATAGAATTACCATATGACCCAGCAATCCCACTACTGAGCATATACCCAGAGAAAACCAGAATTCCAAAAACACATACACACCAATGTTCATAGCAGCACCATTTACAATAGCCAGGTCATGGAAACAACCTAAATGTCCAACGACAGATGAATGGATAAGGAAGTGGTACCTATATACAATGGAATATAACTCAGCCATAAAAAGGAATGGAATTGGGTCATTTGTAGAGATGTGGATGGTCCTAGAACATGTCAGACAGAGTGAAGTAAGTCAGAAAGAGAAAAACAAATGTATAATAACGCATATATATGGAATCTAGAAAAATGGTATAGATTATCTTAGTTGCAGAATAGAAATAGAGACACAGACATAGAGAAAAAATATATGGATACCAAGAGGTAAAGGAGTGGGGTGGGAGGAAAGAGAGACTGGGATTGACTCATATACATTATTGATACTATGTATAAAATGGACAGCTGGGGCTTCCCTGATGGCGCAGTGGTTGAGAGTCCGCCTGCCGAAAAAAAAAAAAAGAACAGCTGATGGGAACATGCTCTACAGCACAGGGAACTCACCTAGTGTGCTGTGGTAACCTAAATGGGAGGGAAGTCCAAAAGGTAGGGAATATCTGTATGTGTATGGCTGATTCATTTTGTTGTGTAGTGGAGGCTAACACAACATTGTAAAGCAACCATACTCCATTAAAAATTAATTAAAAGTAAATAAATACATACGTAAATAAGCAGTCAAGTGTAAAAAAAAATAGTGTTACAAAATTTTTAGAGAAGCTTTAGCAAGACCTCTTGGAAAAGAAGAAAAAGTATGGTTTGAGTTAAAAAAAAAAAAGAAAAAGAAGCAAGACTAACTCCTTCCCTGCCATTTATAGCCTGAGTGATGTGAAAGAGAAGGAAATTGACCCAACTGCCTAGTGTCTCTTTGCTCATCTGCAAAGGAGGACAGTTGCACTTCTTTTGTAAATTATTGTAAACATTAATTTTTAGATGTATGCAAAATATACTGCTTTCAAGCAAATATTCGATAAATAGTAAGCCACTCCTCTCCAACCTTCCCTTGGAGTTTGAGAAATAGGGTAGCATCATACTGGAAAAGAATCAGTAGGAGCTCCATGAAGTAGCTAACATCTAAACTGGTCTCCCATGGCTAATCCAGCAGAGATGGGAATACAAGCTTTTCAGGAGAAAACAAGTAAGTACAATGTGTGTTTTTCAAAGAATAGTTATGTGAGAGTCAATTTATGTCTGTAGTGTATATGTGTCTGAGTATATGTGTGCAGGTGTGTATGACTGTACGCTAGCTATATAGACATGTGTATGAGTGTGCATGTATGTTTGTGCATGTGCAGTGTGTGTTGGTATGATGTGTATGCATTTGTGTTTAAAGCAGAGAAATGGGAAATGAAGTTGGAAACCGGGGGTCAGACTTGGGAATCCCCTACGTGGACATGACCCACAGAGCAAGGAGTTTATTCTGTAACATTTGAGGGGACTGGGGTAAACTGTTGGGCAAGGAAGGGCATAAGCATGTCAGCCTTGCAGAAGAAGAGAGCAGCATTAGTTTTCTGGCACCCTGGAAGGAGGAGAGAGCAGATCCAGGGAAAAGAGTGAGGCAGTAATGGTGGGCTGAATGGAGGGATACCACGCAAGCTAGGAAGGAAAGAACAGCCTCTGAAGGAGTAGAACTGAACGCCGTTTTCAAATGGCTGGTTAATGGGGAGAGGAGGAGTTAATGCTGATTCCAACACGTGGGGCAGAGTCACTAGGCAAGCTTGGTGCTACCCAAGAGCTTTACAAATCAGAGATATACCGATAGGATCAGGGCCAAGTAGCCAACTAGACTTTTTGGTTTGGGAGCAGGAAGACGGAATCATTTTAAAGTTATATATTAAAGTTGAAACTCTCATTAGAAAAAAAAAAAATCCCCTCCTGGGCTTTCTATCCTAAGAACTTTATTCTGATAGGTCTTCAGCCTCCTTCACTCCCCCAGAGAACTCTCATTTGTAGGAAAATACAGGGGGAGAGGTAACATCCTTTCCTGAGTTAACCAGTCGCCCAGGGAGGAGATATTGCTCATTAGTCATCAGGCCAGAAAGCTCTCAGAGGAGGACCAACCCCACAGAAAGGGATTTGTGTGAGAGTGGTAAGAAAGATTCAAGCACAATGCTGCAGTGCTCTGGGAGCAGCAGAGGAACAATCCCTTGCCACTGGCAATCAGAGACCTCCCCTGAGATCCTAGCATTTAATCTGGGGCAGAAGAGAGCTGAAAGGGGAGGCAAGGAGGGAGTGGGAATTATGAATTTTGCCAAGGACCAACCTGAGCACATCAGGGACCAAGAGAAGAGCAATTTCCTTAATCTTTAGCACATTCCAGAGAGATAGTGTAAAGATGGTTCAGACTTTAGACTCCAGGCTGAGATGGAGATGCATTCCCTGACCACTCAGAGTGAGCTAAACGTGAGGCCCCTTCACGAGGTAGCTCTGAGTGAGAGTCACCCCCTTCCCACTCTGATTTCTCCCAATGTGATTGTTTATTTCCTTATAAAGCACATACAGTTGTGGGGCAACAGGGCTCACTACACCACCCCCAGCTGAAAAGCAAGCCCTACTGTGTGTGGTATATTGTGGTTAGTCAATTCCATAATGCCATCGCAAATATCCTCCCATATAAAATCACATAGTAGCTCCTCAGAACACAAAAATCCTTGCAATAAACAGCACCCACAGAAGAGGTATATGCTGGCTCTTCCAATAAAAGTGGATAACTCCAAAGTTATTAATTCTGAATTCTGGAATAAACTACATGATTTTACTGGAGTATTGCTTACTTTGCAATTTTCTTTTCTTTTATACAGAATACTATCCATTCATTCAAGTGAACTTTTATTGAACACATATTATCAGTCAATAATAATGTTTAATTCTTATTGTATGCTTACTTCAGCATTGGGTATAACTACAGAAGTTAAGAGGTGTAGATGAAGAATGTCACCTGCCATATCAGTAAACAAAGGATGTTGCAGTCATCAAGGTTTCAGCCACTGCAGCCACCCTTGACTGTGCACCCTGAGGGGATTCAGGATGAAGAAAAGCAGGATACTGACCCTAGATAGTTAAGGTGTATACCAAAGGAATGTTTTAATGAGCCCAGACTCTTGCATCTTCCCATACATGGAAAAATTCATTAACTTGAGAAGTCTGATTTTCTTTAATTAATAGTAATCTTTTGATGTTCCAACTACCTGGGTTTTTTTATTGCAAAAACTCCTATATATCCTGGCTCCACACTTAACTCTTCAGAGCAGTCCCTCAGAGCTATCTGAGAGGCTATCTCCTGGGCTTAAGTACTCAGAGAGTCCACTAAATAAAACATAATTCTAAACTTTTAGATTGTGCATTTCTTTTCAGTCAAAAGAGGCACATTAGGGATACATAGAATGGCAAACACAGGAGGCTTGGAGGTTTATTCCAGAATTCCAATCTCCCCTCTAGGATTCTAGCACCCTTTCTATAACCCTTCCTAGCCAGCATCAAACCTCAGCAACCCATGGCACTGAACTTGTTCTTTTAGTAAAAACCCAAGCTGTCTTCAAGTGGCTATAATCTATACCAGTTCTTCCACAGCCTTTAGGAAAAAAAACTAATTAAATATATAGAGACCCACTCTCTCATTTCCTCCATATGATGACAGCTAATATTCACTATAGCTTTCCTGGTCTCCTTAGTCTTTTCTATTTTATGTTAAATAACTCTCTGCCTTTCAACTTTCCTTAGATGTAACATAAGTAAGGTGATAAGAATAAACTCACAGATCAAGCTCTACAAAGACTGGTAGTAACAAACCATGACTACTAATCACAGTGAGGCCACCAGACTTTGTTGCTGATATGTGATCCTAAATTAGCAAAGGGATACAGGGAGGCTCAGGATGTTCAAAAGCCTCATCCAACTCTTTGTGTCTGTAACTCTTGCCTCTGGTTAGTCATCATCTCCAGGTTTCCAGGACTGGAAATGTTGGTCAAAATAATTTGCATCTTGCTGTATTTTGTTTTGCTTTTTAAACTATATATCCTGTCACTCTTCTGCTATGTACAGCAGAAACAAAAAGAAAAAGAGCACAAGTTGTTGGTGAAGTGCATTTGCTTGCTGGACTCATCCATCATTATTTTCTGGTATGAACACTACTTTATAATCAAACATCACACAAAATACCTTTCTTTCATTGGCTGATTTCTCATCTCAATACATAACCCATCCTAATTATGCTTTAATCACATTCTGCTGAAGAGTTTTATGTCCTTTGATTAGTGGCCAAAGGACCACTAATTATTTCACAATTACTATGAGAAAGGGTGTCAAATCTTTGTTATGGAGTTTTGTTTTGTATGGAACATTTTGAAGACTTTTCAAAGCAACTTTATTTTGATTTTGGTAGAATGTTCATGATCGGGTCAATCAGAATTGTCCATTTAGTTTAGTGAATATTAAGAGGTAAACTTGGATAAGAACAGTAAATTCATACTCTGGAGAAACTGGAATATGGGAATGCTATAGAAAATGAGGGTTCCATGGGTATTGGTGAGAACATGCTGTTTTAGGAGGACATGTCTGCTTGGGGCAGGGGTCTGGAGGCAGAAATCTTGACTGGGGACTTTTGCCAACATGCAGACATATGCGGATGAGGGTCTGTCCCAGGCTGGCCTTAGTGAAAGTGGGAAGCGGAGACAGATTTTCAATCCTAGAGACCAGCCCTGTAGGAAGTGTGAGAGAGAAGAGTAGTCAGCCAAGATCCAGAAGGTGCAGGCCTGGAGGATTGAGAGGATGATGAACTGATACAAGCATGTTGTTATTTGTTGAGACCACAAAGAGAATGTATGGAGGGAGGGCATCCAGACATCATCCAAACTTGAATACTCCATTCATTTGTTCAAAAAAAGACCCATTTGCTTCTTTACTCTATCATACTGTATTGGTGCAAACAAATGAAACAAAGTATAAAACATTCTTCTGACCACATTGCAAGGGTAAGTGTGGAGTACAACATTCACAGATGTCTACAAAATAAGGCAGTATATAACAGATGAATATCCCAAAGCCAAGTGCCCATGAGGCTTCAAGGAAGAAAATAGCTCTGGCCAAAAGACGTATGTGGTCCTCTTAGTTGTCTCCCCACCAAGTAACAACAGTATCTATGAGATAGAAATCTTATCACCATCTGCATGGAAACATAGTAGAAGTCACTTGAGGAAGGAGAGGAAACATGAAGGATAGGTCTTCAGGGTAACTTGGGACACATCTATTCCAGCAGTCTACATTCACCAATGAGGTAGAAAAGCCAAGTAGGCCAGCTGTCAGGGCCAGGCCTGCCAAGCAAGCCCATCAAGAAAAAGAGCTGTGCACATATCTATGCTTTCTAAATCAGAGACATTCCCACCAGTAAATGCAACACAGACATTGTACCAGACTTAATTGATGAGATTGGGCTATTCCTTCTTCCTTGTTGGGGTAGAGAGGGAGACAAGAAGGGCATGGCATATTGGTTCAAGACGGCAGAGTAGAAGGACGTGCATTCACATCCTCTTGTGACAGCACTGGAATCACAACTAACTGCTGAACAATCATCAACAGGAAGACGCTGGAACTCACCAAAAAAGATACCCCACATCCAAAGACAAGGGAGAAACCAAACTGAGACAGTAGGGGGCGCACAACCACAATAAAATCAAATCCCATAACTGCTGGGTAGGTGACTCACAAACTGGAGAACAATTATACCACAGAAGTCCACCCACTGGAGTGAAGGTTCTGAGCTCCACATCAGGCTTCCCATCTGGCAACGGAAGGGGGAATTCTCAGAGAATCAGACTTTGAAGGCTAGTGGAATTTGATTGTAGAACTTCGACAGGACTAAGGGAAACAGAGACTCCACTCTTATAGAGCACACACAAAATGGTGTGCGCATCAGGACCAAGGATGAGGAAGCAGTGACCCTATAGAAAACTGAACCAGACCTACCTGCTAGTGTTGGAGGGTCTACTGCAGAGGCAAGGGGTGGCTGTGGCTCACTGTAGGGACAAGGACACTGGCAGCAGGAGTTCTGGAAAATACTTTTTTTTTTTTTTAACATCTTTATTGGGGTATAATTGCTTTACAATGGTGTGTTAGTTTCTGCTTTATAACAAAGTGAATCAGTTATACATATACATATGTTCCCATATCTCTTCCCTCTTGCATCTCCCTCCCTCCCACCCTCCCTATCCCACCCCTCCAGGCAGTCACAAAGCACCGAGCCGATATCCCTGTGCCATGCGGCTGCTTCCCACTAGCTATCTACCTTACGTTTCTAAGTGTGTATATGTCCATGACTCTCTTGCCCTGTCACAGCTCACGCTTCCTCATCCCCATATCCTCAAGTTCGTTCTCCAGTAGGTCTGTGTCTATTCCTCTCTTACCCCTAGGTTCTTCATGACATTTTTTTTCTTAAATTCCATATATATGTCTTAGCATATGGTATTTGTCTTTTTCTTTCTGACTTACTTCACTCTGTATGACAGAACTTGTCTCTCTAGTGGGCAGGTTCACGTCTGGTGGTGTGTTTTGGGGTGTCTGTGGCTTTATTATGATGTTAGGCAGCCTCTCTGCTAATGGGTGGGTTTGTGTCCCTGTTTTGCTAGTTGTTTGGCATAGGTTGTCCAGCACTGTAGCTTGCTGGTCGTTGAGTGAAGCTGGGTACTGGTGTTAAAATGGAGGCCTCTGGGAGATGTTCGCCATTTGATATTATGTGGTGCTGGGAGGTCTCTGGGAGATTTTCGCCATTTGATATTATGTGGAGCTGGGAGGTCTCTTGTAGACCAGTGTCCTGAAGTTGGCTCTCCCACCTCAGAGGCAGAGCCCTGACTCCTGGCTGAAGCACCAAGAGCCTTTCATCCACACGGCTCAGAATAAAAGGGAGAAAAAGTAGAGAGAATTAGTAGAAGTATGAAGAAACAAAGAAAGAAAGTGAGACAGAAGGAAAGAAAAAGAAAGAGAGAAAGAAAGAAAGAAGGAAAGAAAGGAGGGAAGGGAGGAAAGAAGGAAGGAAGGAAGGAAGAAAGGAAGAAAGAAAGAAAGGCAGAAAGAAGCAAAGAAGGAAAGAAAGGATGGAGGGAGGGAGGAAGGAAAGAAGGAGGGAAGGAAGGAAAAAAGACAGAAAGAAAGAAGATACAGTAAAATAAAATAAAGTATAATAAAGTTATTAAAATTAATTATTAAGAAAAAAAAATTTTTTTAAAAAGCATGGACGGATAGAACCCTAGGACAAATGGCGGAAGCAAAACTATACAGACAAGATCTCACACAGAAGCATACACATACACCCTCACAAAAAGAGGTAAAGGGGAAAAAATCATAAATCTTGCTCTCAGAGACCACCTCCTCAATTTGGGATGATTTGTTGTCTAAAGGAGGGAAGGAAGGAAGGAAAGAAAGAAAAAAAAAAGAAAGAAGTTAAAGTATAATAAAGTTATTAAAATTAATTATTAAGAAAAAAAAATTTTTTTAAAAAGCATGGACGGATAGAACCCTAGGACAAATGGCGGAAGCAAAACTATACAGACAAGATCTCACACAGAAGCATACACATACACATTCACAAAAAGAGGAAAAGGGGAAAAAATCATAGATCTTGCTCTCGAAGCCCACCTCCTCAATTTGGGATGATTCGTTGTCTATTCATGTATTCCACAGATGCAGGGTACATCAAATTGATTGTGGAGCTTTAATCCGCTGTTTCTGAGGCTGCTGGGAGAGATTTCCCTTTCTCTTCTTTGTTCTCACAGCTCACAGGGGCTCAGCTTTGGATTTGGCCCTGCCTCTGCGTGTAGGTCACTGGAGGGCATCTGTTTTTTGCTCAGACAGGACGGGGTTAAAGGAGCCGCTGATTCGGGGGCTCTGGCACACTCAGGCCGGGGGGGAGGGAGGGACACTGCATGCGGGGTGGGCCTGCAGCAGCAGAGGCCGGCCTGACGTTGCACCAGCCTGAGGCCCGCCGTGCATTCTCCCCGGGAAGTTGTCCCTGGATCCCGGGAACACTCCGCAACCCCTGTTGCTGTGCACTCCTCCGCGGCTTCGAAGCTCCCTTCCGCCTCCCGCAGTCTCCACCCGCGAATGGGCTTCCTAGTGTGTGGAAACTTTTCCTCCTTCACATCTCCCTCTCACGGTGCAGATGACGTCCCTATTATTTTGTTGCTGTTTTATCTTTTTTTCTTTTGCCCTACCCAGGTACGTGGGGAGTTTCTTGCCTTTTGGGAGGTCTGAGGTCTTCTGCCAGCCTTCAGTAGGTGTTCTGTACGAGTTGTTCCATGTGTAGCTGTATTTCTTGTGTATCCGTGGGGAGGAAGGTGATCTCCACGTCTTACTCTTCCGCCATCTTCAAGGTCCTCCAGTGGGAAGTACTCCTTGGCATAAGCCCGGCCAGAGTCCACCATTAGCCCCACAAAGAGCCTGTAGCCTCCAGTACTGGGTTGCCACAAGCCAAACAACCAACAGGGAGGGAACTCAGTCCCACCCATCAGCCAACAAGCAGATTGAAGTTTTACTGAGCTCTGTCCAAAAGAGCAACAGCCACCTCTACCTACACCAGTCCCTCTCAGCAGGAAATTTGCACAAGCCACTTATATAGCCTCATCCACCAGAGTGCAGACAGCAGAAGCCAGAAGAATTAGAATCCTGCAGCCTGTGGGACAAGAACCACATTCACAGAAAGAAAGACAAAATGAAAAGGCAGAGGACTGTGTACCAGATGAAGGAACAAGATAAAACCCCAGAAAAACAACTAAATGAAGTGGAGATAGGCAACATTCCAGAAAAAGAATTCAGAATAACTATAGTGAAGATGATCAAGGACTATGGAAAAACAGTGGAGGCAAAGTTTGAGAAGATGCAAGAAATGTTTAACAGAGACCTAGAAGAATTAAAGAACAAACACATAGAAGAATGACAGAACAAACAAAGAGAGATGAACAATACAATGAAATGAAAAATACACTAGAAGGAATCAATGGCAGAATAATGGAGGCAGAAAAACGGATAAGTGACCTGGAAGACAGAATGGTGGAATTCACTGATGAAGAACAGAATAAAGTAAAAAGAATGAAAAGAAATAAAGACAGTCTAAAAGACCT
The DNA here is from genome assembly GCF_003031525.2 of Neophocaena asiaeorientalis asiaeorientalis. NCBI lineage: Eukaryota > Metazoa > Chordata > Mammalia > Artiodactyla > Phocoenidae > Neophocaena > Neophocaena asiaeorientalis. Next base: position 291,880 of record NW_020172573.1, read on the forward strand.
CTAGGAAAACATTAAATGCAACAACATTCTCATTATATGGGTCCCAGAAGGAGAAGAGAGAGAGAAAGGACCCGAGAAAATATTTGCAGAGATGATAGTTGAAGAATTCCCTAACATGTGAAAGGAAATAGCCACCCAAGTCCAGGAAGTGCAGAGAGTCCCATACATGATAAACCCAAGGAGAAACATGCCGAGACACATCATAATCAAATTGGCAAAACTTAAAGACAAAGAAAGTTATTGAAAGCAGCAAGGGAAAAACGACAAATAAAAAAGGAACTCCCATCAGGTTAACAGCTTATTGCTCAGCAGAAACTCTACAAACAAGAAGGGAGTGGCATGATATACTTAAGGTGGAAAAAGGAAAGAACCTACAACCAAGATTACTCTACCAAGTAAGGATCTCATTCAGATTCAATGGAGAAATCAAAAGCTTTACAGACAAGCAAAAGCTAAGAGAATTCAGCACCACCAAACCAGCTCTACAACAAATGCTAAAGGAATTTCTCTAAGTGAGAAACACAAGAGAAGAAAAGGGCCTACAAAAACAAACCCAAAACAATTAAGAAAATGGTCATAGGAACATACATATTGATAATTACCTTAAACGTGAATGGATTAAATGCTCCAACCAAAAGACAGAGGCTTGCTGAATGGATGCAAAAACAAGACCCATATATATGCTGTCTACAAGATACCCACTTCAGACTTAGGTACACATAGAGACTGAAAGTGAGGGGATGGAAAAAGATATTTCACCCAAATGGAAATCAAAAGAAACATGGAGAAGCAATTCTCATATCAGACAAAATAGACTTTAAAACAAAGACTATTACAAGAGACAAAGAAGGACACTACATAATGATCAAGGGATCAATCCAAGAAGACATAACAATTGTAAATATTTATGAACCCAACATAGGATCACAGCAATACATAAGGCAACTGCTAACATCTATAAAAGAGGAAATCGACAGTAACAGAATAATAGTGAGAAACTTTAACACCTCACTTACACCAAAGGACAGATCATCCACACAGAAAATTAATACAGAAAGCAGAAGCTTTAAATGATACAATAGACCAGATAGATTTAATTGATATTTATAAGAATTCCAACAAAATACAACAGAATGCACATTCTTCTCAAGTGCACAGAACATTCTCCAGGATAGAACACATCTCGTGTCTCAAATCCAGCCTTGGTAAATTTAAGAAAATTGAAATCATAT
>NW_020172574.1:0-194 GCF_003031525.2 Neophocaena asiaeorientalis asiaeorientalis
AAGGACAAAAACCTGCAACCAAGACTACTCTACCCAGCAAGAATCTTACTCAGGTTTGATGGACAAATTAAAACGTTTACAGACAAGCAAAAGCGGAGAGAGTTCAACACCACAAAACCAGCTTTACAACAAATGCTAAAGGAACTTCTCTAGACAAGAAACACAAGAGAAGGAAAAGACCTACAATAACGGAC
>NW_020172574.1:205-498 GCF_003031525.2 Neophocaena asiaeorientalis asiaeorientalis
AATAGGAACATACATATCGGTAATTACTTTAAATGTAAATGGACTAAATGCTCCCACCAAAAGACACAGATTGGCTGAATGGATACAAAAGCAAGACCGTTATATATGCTGTCTACAAGAGACCCACTTCAGACCGAGAGACACATACAGACTGAAAATAAGGGGATGGAAAAAGATATTCCATGCAAATGGAAATCAAAAGAAATCTGGAGTAACAATTCTCATATCAGACAAAATAGACTTTAAAGTAAGAACTATTACAAGAGGCAAAGAAGGACACTACATAATGATCA
>NW_020172575.1:0-2706 GCF_003031525.2 Neophocaena asiaeorientalis asiaeorientalis
AAAAAAACCACGAGGCAAGATGTCCCGTCCCACTAATCACCAGGCCTTGAATGCAGCAGGTCTGTGACGTTGCTGCCCTCCCAATCCAGGCTAACGTGCTTTGGAGTGCGGACACCAGCCCGGGGACGCCAGCCCCACCGCTTTGCAGGGGCAGCGCCGACGCCTCCCCTGGAAACTCCCCAGGAGGTGGGCACATCAGCCTCGTCAACAAAGTGACCCAGCGCCTGCCCGCTGGTGTCCATTCCTGATTCCCCTCAGCCAAGCACAATGGGAGCCGCTATCTCGGTGCCACTGCAGGAAGCAGGGTCTGCGATGTTAATGCACCTTCCAGGATACCAGGCCCAGTGGGGCCCTTGGTACAGGGTTGGGGGACGGCCTGTGTCCCCTGCTTGCCTGCGGGACATTCATGTCTTCTGTAGAGGACTCCTGCTGAGGACAAGCTGGGAAAGGAGGTTTTCTAAAGGGGAGCTCGCTTCCTGCCTTCTAACCAGGGGCCCAGGACAGGAGGGGGAAAGTCCACTTCCCCAAGAACATGAGGTATTAGTAATAATGATATTAGTAACAGTAGGCACAGGGCCTGCTCCAAGCCCTGCCACTGCCGCATCACCTTTCCTCCTCTCCCTGGAAATAAGGCACCATCTTCACCACCATCACCGCCATCACCGTCATCATCCCTATTGCGCAGCTGCGGAAGCCCAGCCACAGGAAGCTCAGTGATCGGCACGTGATAAAGAGATTACATTTCTCCAAAGCTCACAAGACCCCCTTTTCCCCTGGGGCCTCCTGGGCCCAGATAAGAAGCTGACCCAAGCAGACTGGGCCTCATTCAGCCAGTGGATGGGAAAAATGGGAGGGGAGGGCTCCCCTGCATCCCCGCAGGGCACGACCCGCAAGCCGCTCCCATCACCTCTGCTCACGGTGCATTGGGCAGAACTCAAATCCACTGGTCAGATGATCCCTGATTCTGCAAAGGCGGCCGGGAAATGCAGTGTGTGCCCTGGGCAGCCGTGTGCCCTGAGGATGCTCGGGGTTCTGATGCACCAGAGGGGCCGATGCGGAGGGAAGAGCCTGGGAATCTGCATTTATAACGAAATCCAATGATGCTGCTGCTGCAGGTCCAGGGAACCCAGTCTGAGTAGCAAAGCTTTAGGGGCTCAAACACCTCTGTGTCTTTCCCCGTGGGGGGCACCTGCTCAGGACCCTAGAGGTCCCCACTCAGCGGGGTCCCCCCCGCAGTGCCTCCTGATGGACCCGTGAGGACAGACCCCCGCGGTCTCCTCCGCTAATTAGTGCAGCATTTCCTGCGGTGGATTCTCCCCCAGAACGCGTCCCCGGGATACCTGGCGCCTGTGTTTGTTTTCCAGCATTGATCCGATGCATGTAATGAAAGCACAGAGCTGGCTTAGCAGAGGGCTAATTTCTCCCGTGGACATCAGACATACTCAGTGCATCGCCAATACGGCTGATTAAAATTTCTCCTGTGTGCACAGAGGGACACCTAAAAATGCTCACCAGTCTCTCGCTGCCTCAAACTTCAGAGGGGAAGGCGTGTGCGGCCCTGGACCGGCGTGAGGAGACCCTGAGACTCCAGACAAGGGGAGAGGACCCCTGCGGCCTCCTGGGCGGGGAGGCTTGTCCTCAGTGTGCAGAAGATGTGGGAGGGAAGGGGTCACGGTGCGCGGGGCTGCAGCGCCCGGTGGGCAGGACACACGCTCATCAGGGACCCTGAGCCGCGTCTCCAAGGCCTCCAGCCCGTGTGCCTCGCTCATACCTGAGGTCCAGCGTCAGCTAATGCCCGTGAAAGATGAGAGAGTCCCACAAACCTAACTCCACAGGAATCAGCGTGGCGCAAACCCTGACAAGTCAGGGTGCTGCCCACTGGGCTGCTCTGACCGAGCCGGGGAAGGATGGGCGCTGCTTCCCTGAGGTTCACCGTCCGCCCTGCGGTGACCGCCTTGTAGGACTTACAGACCCCTTGACCCAGCCTCACTGCATCACAGTGGGGAGGAGGCAGCCGCACACCCCTCCTCCCAACCACACTCTTCTATGCACCGTTTTACGGCAGAGGGGTCAGCCTGGAACCCCCTCCCCCAGGCTTCCAAAGTCCAAGAACTGAAGCACCAGATTCCTCTGCATTGAACCAAGTCTCCATTGCAGACGTTTCATTTTTTCCTCCGAGCTCTCACTCCTTCAGGGAACATCGTGGTGGGTGTTCTCTTTCTCGCCTCCTTTGCACACGAGTGGGCGTTTCTCCAGGTAGATCTGGGAAGCGGAGAAGCCAGGACCTGTGCAGTCTTTGCGCCAATAGATGCGCCCAGATCCCTCTCCGCAGAAGGCCCTTCAAAGGACATTCTCACCAACAGCACGTAGGAATCCTGTTTCTGCACGTCTCTGCTGATACCCGCTATTGTCCGTCGTGCTCGCGTTTGCCAATCAAACAGGTGAGAGACGATGTCTTGTTTTAACGAGTTTTCCCCTCATTCCTACCGAATCGAGCATTTCCACGCTTACTGGCATTTGTAATTTCTCCCCCATGAATCGTGTGTTTATATCCTTTGCCTGAATTTCCACCGTTGTTTATCTTTTTCATATTACTGTATGGAGGTGATGACATATTCTATGTGTGAATCCCTTGTTATGTATGGTGTGAATGTTTTCTCCAAGTCTGTGGGTAATTCTTAACTGTATTGTGAGTGGTACAGGAAT
>NW_020172576.1:0-528 GCF_003031525.2 Neophocaena asiaeorientalis asiaeorientalis
TTTAATGGCCAGTGAAAATGTCTCTTACTTTAGCTCTTGCCCTTTTCTACTTATTATTTATTTTTTTCAATTTTTAGTTTAGTTTTGAAATTGTCTTTATTTTAAGGTTAGAACCGAACCTTCCAGGGTTAAAAAAATATTGCGTCTCTTGAAAGAGATTATTTTAGACTTAGTGAAATGGATTTGATGCTAGAGAACATGTGACATCATACATTTGACCTTTTTGAAATGATTTACATTATATCAGCTACACTTTAAGTCCAGCAACTGTAACCAAAAAAAAGAAAAAAAAACCCCTACTAATTAAGGCAGCTTTGCAGATTGATGGCATTAGATTATCAATTAAGATCTCAGTTTTAAACCAGATTTTTCCTCTAAATAGTGATCCAAAGAACACTAGTTTTAGGGTCAGTCTAATTAGTCAGACAGCTTCCTGATTGTTTAGCGCCTTCACTTGAAGTTTGTTAAATATTTTGAATATCACCTATGCTCCCATGGGACATTAGTGAATGTGAAGACAACAAAAAA
>NW_020172577.1:0-421 GCF_003031525.2 Neophocaena asiaeorientalis asiaeorientalis
AACACATACGCTCACCCTAAACCGTTGTCGTAAACTAACCTATACCCTAAACCGTCCCGTCCCCTAACCCTAACCCAATACCTAACCCTATCCCTAACACTTGCCCGAAGCCTTACCCTAACCCGTCCCCTAATGCTATACCCTACGCTAACACTAACTCGTACCCTACAATGTACGCTCACACTCAACAGTTGTCCTACCCTAACCTGTCCCCTAAACCGTCCCCGTCCCCGTCCCCTAACCCTAACCCTAACCCTAACCCTTACCCGAAGCCTTACCCTAACCCGTCCCCTAATGCTATACCCTACGCTAACACTAACTCGTACCCTACAATGTACGCTCACACTCAACAGTTGTCCTACCCTAACCTGTCCCCTAAACCGTCCCCGTCCCCCAACCCTAACCTTAACCCTAACCCTAA
>NW_020172577.1:476-604 GCF_003031525.2 Neophocaena asiaeorientalis asiaeorientalis
CCCTTACCCGAAGCCTTACCCAACCCATCCCCTAATCCTATACCGTACGCTAACACTAACTCGTACCCTAAACGTACGCTCACACTCAACCGTTGACGTACCCTAACGTGTCACCTAAACCGTCCCCG
>NW_020172578.1:0-339 GCF_003031525.2 Neophocaena asiaeorientalis asiaeorientalis
ATTGCCAACAAACACATGAAAGACTGCTCAACATCATTAATTAGAGAAATGTAAATCAAAACTACAATGAGTATAAGGAGATATCATTTCACACCAATCAGAATGGCAATCATCAAAAAATCTAGAAACAGTAAATGCTGGAAAGGGTGTGGAGAAAAGATAACACTCTGTACTGCTGGTGGGAATATAAATTGATACAGCCACTATGGAGATTAGTGTGGAGGTTCCTTAAAAATCTACAAATAGAACTCCCATACGACCCAGCAATCCCACTATTGGGCATATACCCTGAGAAAACCATAATTCAAAGAGAGTCATGTACCAAAATGTTCATTGCAT
>NW_020172578.1:571-704 GCF_003031525.2 Neophocaena asiaeorientalis asiaeorientalis
AAAAAAAAAAAAAACAGTTCATGAAGAACCTAGGGGTAAGATAGGAATAAAGACACAGACCTACTAGAGCATGGAATTGAGGGTATGAGGATGGGGAAAGGTAAGCTGTGATAAAGTGAGAGAGTGGCATGGA
>NW_020172579.1:0-138 GCF_003031525.2 Neophocaena asiaeorientalis asiaeorientalis
TTAGGGTACGACATCGGTTTAGGGTGAGCGTACGTGTTTGGTACGGGTTATTATTAGTGTACGGGTTAGGATTAGGGACGGGTTAGTGTAAGGCTTCGGGTAAGTGTTAGGGTTAGGGTTAGGGTTAGGGTTAGGGGA
>NW_020172579.1:323-525 GCF_003031525.2 Neophocaena asiaeorientalis asiaeorientalis
GTTTAGGGGACAGGTTAGGTTATGACAACGGTTTAGGGTGAGCTTACGTTTTAGGGTAAGGGTTACTGTTACCGAACGGGTTAGAATTAGGGGACGGTTTCGCGTAAGGCTTAGGGTAAGGGCTAGGGTTAGGGTTAGGGTTAGGGTTAGGGTTAGAGGACGGGGACAGTTTAGGGGACAGGTTAGTGTACGACAAGGGTTT
>NW_020172579.1:612-756 GCF_003031525.2 Neophocaena asiaeorientalis asiaeorientalis
GGGTTAGGATTAGGGGACGGGGACAGTTTAGAGGATAGGGTAGGGTACGACAACGGTTTAGGGTGAGCGTACATGTTAGGGTAGGGTTAGTTTTAGCGTACGTTTTAGGATTATGAGACGGGTTAGTGTAAGGCTTCGGGTAAG
>NW_020172580.1:0-994 GCF_003031525.2 Neophocaena asiaeorientalis asiaeorientalis
TTGCAACTTCTCCCCAGCAAGTACTCCTTTTTCTCTTTCCCTGCAAGAACCTTTTTGCCAGAGCCTGTACTCTTAACCACTTTACTGGTGGGTTTAAAACTTTTTTAATGTAACCCACTATAAGAAATATGTTCTACAGGGCTTCCCTGGTGGCGCAGTGGTTGAGAGTCTGCCTGCCGATGCAGGGCACACGGGTTCGTGCCCTGGTCCGGGAAGATCCGACATGCCGCGGAGCCGGCTAGGCCCGAGAGCCATGGCCGCTGAGCCTGCGCGTCCGGAGCCTGTGCTCCGCAACGGGAGAGGCCACAACTGTGAGAGGCCTGCGTACCGCAAGAAAAAAAAAAAAGAAATATGTTCTACAACACAACCCAATACATATATATTTTATCAATTAAGACTGACCTGTAACTTGAGAGTCTTTGTTATATGTATAATTGAAACCAAATCTTATGAAAATATATGCATTTTATGCAGTACACTGGTATTTTTCTACTGTATTTTACTGTTTAAAATTCCTTGTCAATCCTCACCAAACTGATTTCAACTTCCACTGAGACTCATGACCTGAACTTTGAAAAACAAGGTACTACATTTCTTTTTACCACCATGGGAATTTTGTGAGGATTAAATATGATAATGTGTACAAAACCTTTAGCACAATGCCTGACACAGACTGTGCACCCAGTGCATGAGAGTGATTATTACTGATCTTGTAAATTAGCAGTAAGTAAGGGAGGCAAGGACACTTAGGGGGAAAACCTGACTGGAGTATAGGTGAATTTATGGCCTGTTGGCATCTTTCCCGGGCAGTGAGATAGGGAATTTTCCCAGTATTTTCAATTTATATTGTAATGGAAATCCACATTTAGAAAGAGACCTGGCTTGTAGCTATCTGTGATTTCCTCTTCTTCACTATAAAGGGCAATTTACAAGTTGCTATGCCTCTCTGCCGAAACCCTCAGTAGACCCAATTTTTTCATTTATGTTCCCATCC
>NW_020172581.1:0-481 GCF_003031525.2 Neophocaena asiaeorientalis asiaeorientalis
AAGAAAGGAAAAAAGAGAAATCCCACTCCCTCACCTCCCCATACACACACATATTGGATAACAGACCTTCCTCTAACTTATCCAAAGGTTCCTCAGCCATGCCAACTTTGGGACTCCTGCACTCGTGGGAGGGCAACACCACCTCTACAGCACAGAAGAACTTGAGGCTTTGCTTCTGAAGTGGTGTCACAATATCTTCCTTTTCCCTTTCTTCAAGGTTAGAAAGATCCTGAAGCTGTTAGGATTTTGAATTAAAGGCTAGACTTCAAAATATTCTGTTGTTAGAAATAAAAACTAAACTCCAGCAATCCCAGGTAATAGTAGTATGCTATAGCTTCAAAATCAAGTGAGACTTGCAAATGAATGATTAGATATGGTCAAATATTTTTTATTATATACCATACAAATACTGGAGAAAATTAGGGACACCACCGTCCATATCATTGAGATTATCACTAATTCTAGGTGGCAGGCCAATGCT
>NW_020172582.1:0-787 GCF_003031525.2 Neophocaena asiaeorientalis asiaeorientalis
GCTACCAGTGTCCTTGTCCTCACGGTGAGACACAGCCACCCCGTGCCTCTGTAGGAGATCCTCCAACACTATCAGGTAGGTCTTGTTCAGTCTCCTCTGGGGTCAGTGCTCCTCCCCCTGGGTCCCAATGCACACACTACTTTGTGTGTGCCCTCCAAGAGTGGAGTCTCTGTTTCCCCCAGTCCTGTAGAAGTCCTGCAATCAAATCCCGCTAACCTACAAAGTCTGATTCTCCAGGAATTCCTCCTCCTGTTGCTGGATCCCCAGGTTGGGAAGCCTGACATGGGGCACAGATCCTTCACTCCAGTGGGTGGACTTCTGTGGTGTAAGTGTTCTCCAGTTTGTGAGTCACCCACCCAGCAGTTATGTGAATTGTGCCCCTCCTACTCTCTCACTGTGGCTTCTTCTTTGTCTTTGCATGTGAGGTATTTTTTTGGTGAGTTCCAGTGTGTTCCTGTAAATGATTGTTCAACAGTTAGTTGTGATTCTGGTGCTCTTGCAAGAAATGAGAGCACATCCTTCTAATCCACCATCTTGAACCAATCTCCTCCAGCTTTTTTCACCTTGAACTTCAATTAATGTCATCCTGGCATTTGCCTATGTAGGGTAAATTTAAGGGATAGCCATACCACATTGATGGCTATTTTATTTTTATTTAATTTTTATTTAAATATAGTTGATCTACAATGTTTCTGATGTACAAGAAAGTGATTCCGTTATGCATATTAATATATTTTTTTCACATTCTTTTCCATTATAGGTTATTACAGGATATTGAATACAGCTC
>NW_020172583.1:0-287 GCF_003031525.2 Neophocaena asiaeorientalis asiaeorientalis
TATTTTAATAACTTTATTATATTTTATCTTACTTTATTTTTTTACTTTACCTTCTTTCTTTCTTTTTTTCGTTCGTTCGTTCCTTCCTTCCTTCCTCCCTCCCTCCTTTCTTTCTTTCATTCTTTCTTTCTTTCTACTTCTACTAATTCTTTCTCTCTACTTTTTCTCCCTTTTCTTCTGAGCTGTGCGGATGAAAAGCTCTTGGTGCTGCACCCAGGAGTTACTGCTGTGCCTCTGAGGTGGGAGAGCCAACATCAGGACACTGGTCCACAAGAGACCTCCCAGCT
>NW_020172583.1:370-507 GCF_003031525.2 Neophocaena asiaeorientalis asiaeorientalis
GTGCTGGACATCCTATGCCAAACAGCTAGCAAGACAGGAACACAACCCCACCCATTAGCAGAGAGGCTGCCCAAAATCATAATAAGTCCACAGGCACCCCCAAAACACACCACCACACATGGACCTGCCCACCAGAA
>NW_020172584.1:0-256 GCF_003031525.2 Neophocaena asiaeorientalis asiaeorientalis
TAATAGTCTTTATTTTAAAGTGTATTTTGTCTGATATGAGATTTGCTACTCTAGGTTTCTTTTGGTTTCTATTTGCATGCAATATCTTTTTCCATCCCCTTACTTTCAGCCTGTATGTATCTCTAGGTCTGAAGTGGGTCTCTTGTAGACAGCATATATATACATGGGTCTTGTTTTTGTATCCATTCAGCCAATCTGTGTCTTTTGGTGGGAGCATTTAGTCCATTTACATTTAAGGTAAATATCGATATGTATG
>NW_020172584.1:570-819 GCF_003031525.2 Neophocaena asiaeorientalis asiaeorientalis
TTGTTGTTTTTCCCTTGCTGCTTTTAATATGCTTTCTTTGTATTTAATTTTTGACAGTTTGATTAATATGTGTCTTGGCGTATTTCTCCTTGGATTTATCCTGTATGGGACTCTCTGTGCTTCCTGGACCTGATTAACTATTTCCTTTCCCATATTAGGGAGGTTTTCAACTATAATCTCTTCTAATATTTTCTCAGTTCCTTTTTCCCTTCTTCTTCTGGAACCCCTATAATTCTAATGTTGGTGCGT
>NW_020172585.1:0-505 GCF_003031525.2 Neophocaena asiaeorientalis asiaeorientalis
ATGCTTACAGTATGCCAGATACTGTTTTGAGAGCCTTAGAGGTATTAAAAGCTCTAACTACTTTACAAATATTAGGTATCTAATAATAGATATTTTACGTGTGTATATGTATTTCTGTGTGTACCCAAGTAAAATATATGTATGTATATGTGTGAGGTATATGTATATATGTATGTGCATATATGCATGTACTATATATGTATATATATGTGTGTGATTATATATGTATATATGTATGTGTGTATACTTATACATACACGTATTAAATCTTGTTTTTCTCATGTGAATATCATATTGTAAAATTGAAATAAAACAATATTTATTCAGGAGTTTATTAAAAGACATCAATAAGTTGTTAATAATTACAAATTTATTATTGCATTTATGTGACTTTTCTCACTTCTATAATAGATAAAGGTACAGACTGATAAACAAGAAACACAGTATATCTTAGTATTTTCCTCCTTTGATGAAAATTTTAGAAGGGGAAAAACCCCATATATTA
>NW_020172586.1:0-566 GCF_003031525.2 Neophocaena asiaeorientalis asiaeorientalis
TCCCTGGTCGGGGAGCTAAGATCTTGCAGGCTGCACAGTGCGGCCAAAAAACAAAAAAAGTCGAAAGTCTCCAATCAGCAAGGAAGGCTGGTCACCCCAAGGGTGAGTTCCAGCAGGTTCCTCTGGCAGTGTGGGCGTGGGAGAAACTGCCACCAAAACCTCATCCTGGCCCCGTGAGCCTTTCCAGCAAGCTGGCCTTGCCGTCTTTCTCCTCCCTGTGCCCTCGCAGTAACTCAACTGCCATTCAGGGCTTGACAAATGTTTCCTACAAAGGGCCAGATGGCAAATATTTTCAGCTCAGGGGCCATGCAGCCTCGGTCACAATTCGTCTACTCAGCCCTTCGGTCGTTGAAACACAGAGCAGCCCAGACAGAGCAGAAAGAAGACATGTGCCTGTGTGACCTGACGTGAGACCTACAGAAAGAGGCCACGCTCGGGGGCTGCTGGGCGCTACTTGACACAAGCAGTCACAGGGCATCTGCCACCTGCCAGGCCCTTGTCCACAGTGCCAGAGCCACCGGCAAGCCTTCAAGCCTCACCTACCAACAGAAGCAGCAGAGCAAGCA
>NW_020172586.1:626-867 GCF_003031525.2 Neophocaena asiaeorientalis asiaeorientalis
GATGCAGGGGATATGGGTTCGTGCCCCGGTCCGGGAGGATCCCACATGCCGCGGAGCGGCTGGGCCCGTGAGCCACGGCCGCTGGGCCTGCGCATCCGGGACCTGTGCTCCGCAACGGGAGAGCGCGCAACAGTGAGAGGCCCACGTACAGCAAAAAAAAAGTTGAAGAGGCATGGCTGTCCTGCACAGGATTCTGGAAAGGAAGGATGGGACCCTGCAAATGCAAGCACAGGACCTCCCG
>NW_020172587.1:0-237 GCF_003031525.2 Neophocaena asiaeorientalis asiaeorientalis
TAATCCTAATCCGTACGCTAACACTAACCCGTACCCTAAAAGTACGCTCACCCTAAAACGTTGTAATACACTAACCCGTCCCCTAAACCGTCCCCGACCACGTCCCCTAACCCTAAGCCTAACCCTAACACAAACCCTTACCCAAAGCCTTACCCTAACGTGTCCCCTAATCCTAACCCGTATGCTAACACTAACCCATACCCTAACACGTACGCTCACCCTAAATCATTGTCATAC
>NW_020172587.1:576-736 GCF_003031525.2 Neophocaena asiaeorientalis asiaeorientalis
CGTCCCCTCAACCTAACCCTAACCCTAACCCTAACCCTTACCTGAAGCCTTAGCCTAACCCGTCCCCTAATCCTAAACCGTACGCTAATACTAAACCATACCCTAACACCTGCACTCACCCTAAATCGTTGAGGTACCCTAACCTGTGCCCTAAACCATC
>NW_020172588.1:0-651 GCF_003031525.2 Neophocaena asiaeorientalis asiaeorientalis
TTAATAATTGTTTTTTATTTTAATAACTTTATTTTATTTTACTTACTTTATCTTCTTTCTTTCTTTCTTTCCTTCCCTCCTCCCTCCCTCTCTCTCTCTTTCTTTCTTTCTACTTTTTCTCCCTTTTATTCAGAGCCGTGTGGATGAAAGGCTCTTGGTGCTGCAGCCAGGAGTCAGAGCTGTGCCTCTGAGGTGGGAGAGCCAACTTCAGGACACTGGTCCACAAGAGAGCTCCCAGCTCCACACAGTATCAAATGGCGAAAATCTCCTAGAGATCTCCCATCTCAACACCAGCACCCAGCTTCACTCAACGACCAGAAAGCTACAGTGCAGGACACCATATACCAAACAACTAGCAAGACAGGAACACAACCCCACCCATTAGCAGAGAGGCTGCCTAAAATCATATTAAGTCCACAGATACCCCAAAACACAGCACCAGACGTGGACCTGCCCACCAGACAGACAAGATACAGCCTCATCCACCAGAACACAGGCACTAGTACCCTCCACCAGGAAGCCTACACAAACCACTGAACCAACTTTAGCCACTGATTGGAAATAGAATAGACAAAATGCAAGAAACATTTAACAGGGACCTAGAAGAATTAAGAGGAAACAAGCAACAATGAACAATGCAATAAATGAAAT
>NW_020172589.1:0-19927 GCF_003031525.2 Neophocaena asiaeorientalis asiaeorientalis
TGGGTTCTGTACCTGCCAGTGGCCAGCTAGCTGCTCTGCTAGTGGCCTTTGCTGTTCATTTCTTTCTAAATGCCCTTTCTTTTTTCTTCCCTGCCTCTGCCTGGCAAAACCCAACCCTCCCCAAGCTTGGCACTTATCCCAGATCAATACATTACTAGTTAGCTTCCGTTCTATAGCATTCAAACAAAACCCCACAAATCTACAATAATAATAAATAACATTTATTTCTCTCTCATCTACACCTTGTGCTGCTGATCTTGTTGGACTCAGTAGGTTCACTCATGCATCTACATGGCGACTGGGGATTCTGCTCCAGGCTGGGCTCCGCAGAGGTACCTTAGCTGGTGCAGCTCTGCCTCACATGTTTCTCATCCTCGCCTTAGGACCAACAGGCCAGCTCCGTGATGCTAGAAGCATCTTCTTGTGTCTCTGCAGAGAATTGTCCGTTTTATCTAACTTGTTGAAGTGATGTACCTAGAGCGTTTTATAGTATTCCCTTTTTATCCTTTTAGTGTCTGTACACTAAAACGGTGATGTTGGTGATGATGTCCACTCTGATTCCTGACATTTGTAACTTGTGTCTTTCTTGTTTTGTTTTTCTTGAATATTTTATTCTTTTTTTTTTTTTCAATGAAACGACTTTTGGCTTTACGGATTATTCTCTGACATTTTCTGGATTTCATTCATTTCTGCTGTTATCCTCTTTCCTCCCTTATAGTTGCTATGGGTTTAATTTGTTCTTTTCTGGTTTCTTAAGGTAGAACTCACACCATTAGACAATGTTTTTAATTGAATGAAAAAATAATCAATTTCCCTTGGGATTTCTTCTTTGACTCGTGGGTTGTTTATTAGACTGTTGTTCAATTTCCATATGTTCGGATTTCCCAGTTGTTGTCCTGTTAATGATTGCAAGTTTAATTCTGTTATGGTACATGAAATACTTTGTATGATTTAGATATTTAAAGTCTTTATGCTTTAAAATTTTTAATGTTTTTTCATATACATGAGTATATGGTACATCTTGGTGACTGCTCCATGTGTCCTTGGGAAGAATGTGTATTCTCTTGTTGTTAAGAATATTCTCTAAATATCAATTAGGTCAAGTCCGTTTGTACTTTTGTTCAGGTGTTTTATATTCTTAATTTCTCTGTACTTGTACCATCTGTTCCAGAGAGAGATGTGTCACCAGAGATTTGTCTATCTGTTCTTTCAGTTCTCAGTTTTGTTTCATGTATTTAGAAGCTCTCTTCTAAGGTGCACATACATTGGGGATAGTTGTAGTTTGGATAATTGACTTCTTTGTCATTATGTAATATTCTTGATGATTTCCTAGAAATATTCCTTGTTCTGATGTCTGCTCTGTCTGAGATTAATACAGCACTCTAGCTGTTTTTTTGTTTTTTGATTACAGTTTCCATGGAATATCTTTTTCCATCCTTTTAATTTTATCCTACCTGTGGCTTTATATTTAAAGTGGGTTTTTTCATTGTTATTGAGGTATAGTTGATTTACAATGTTGTAGTTTCAGGTGTAAAGCAAAGTGATTCAGATATATAATTTAGATTCCATTATAAGTTATTACAAGATATTGAATGTAGTTCCCTGTGCTATAAAGTAGGTCCTTGTTGTTTATATATTTTATATATAGTAGTGTGTAGCTGTTAACCCCAATCTCCTAATTTATACCCCCATTCCTCTTTGGTAACCGTAAGTTTGTTATGTCTGAGAATCTGTTCCTCTTTTGTAAATAAGTTCATTTGTATAATTTTTAGATTTCACATACAAGTGATATATTGTCTTTCTCTGTGTGACTTACATCACTGAATATGATAATCTGTAGGTCATGTTGCTGCAGGTGGCATTAGTTCATTCTTTTTTATGGCTGAGTGATATTCCACTATATGTGTTTATGTATATATATTTATTTATGCCACATCTTTTTTTTTAACATGATATCACTTGTGGAATCCAAAAAATAGCACAAATGGATTAATTTACAAAACAGAAAGAGTCTCACAGACATAGAGACCAAATTTATGGTCACAGAAGCGGGGGAAGAGATAAATTAGGAGTATGAGATTAACAGAGGCACACTGCCATATATAAAATAAACAACAAGGATTTACTGTTACAGCACCGGGAACTATATTCAATATCTTACAATAAACTATAAGAAAAGAATTGAAAAAAAGAATATATGTGTTTAAACAAATTACTTTGCTGAGTACCTGAAACTAACACAATACTGTAAATCAATTATACTTTAATGAAAAAATGAAAATTTTCACTAGAGTATGGACGATGGGGTGACAGGGAGAGGTGGGGCTGAAGAGAGCAAAGGGTCTGGGTCACAGAGGGTCTATATGGTGAGACTTGTATATTCTGATCATCTCCTGCTAACAGTGGGATCTGCAGAAGTGGGACACAGGGGGCCTGGGGTTCAATCAGCTCTAATACCAACCAGCAGCAGGTTCATCACTTCTGTTCTCATCTTCTCAGTTACCATATTGGTATGATCAAGCTGACCCGTCTCCTAGCAGCAAAGGCAGGACTAGAGCAACCCAGGGCCCCACAGGGCTAAGATGCTGAGGACAAAGCTTGCTGTTCTGCTCTCTCAAGAATTGTCACCTAAACGTCCCTCCCCGAAAGAAGACGCTGAGCTCTCCCTTCCAGGCTAATGTGTTTTTAGAAAGTTAAGTTCTCCAGGTGTTGCCCATTTCAGATGGGTCCAGGACATGTTGGAAATTGAGAGGCCCTTAGCCTCTTGCAAACAGGCTGGGAGAGTCTTTGGTCAAAGCCCAAAGGAGAAGGCTGTGAGATTGTTCATTGGCATCCAGGAGAGATGAAGCTTGTTCCAATAATTCTCTCTGCTCTTCACTCCAGGCTCTGCCAGAATGCAGGACTGTTGGAAAGTGGGAATCCTGACAGGTTCTGGGAAACAAGAGGAGGCTATGCCACATCTTCTTTATCCATTCCTCTGTCGATGGACACTTAGATCGCTTCCATGACTTGCTTGTTGTGAATAGTGCTGCTATGAACATTGGGGCACATGTATCTTTTTGATTATTAGAAATAAAGATGAAATTAGAGTTTTCATCTTTTCCAGTTATATCCCCCTGGAGTGGGATTGCTGGATCATATGGTAGCTCTATTTTTAGTTTTTTAGGGAACCTCCATACTGTTCTCCATACTGGCTGCACCAAATTACACTCTAAAGTGGGTTTCTTGTAGAAAGGAAATATTGGTTTTGCTTTTTTATCCAGCATGACAATGTCCTTTAACTGGTGTAGAGCTGACCCGTGAACACTGGGTGTTCATCCACCTATTGTTTATCGTCATCCCTCTGTATCCAAGGTTCCTCCTCATCCGGGGGGTCAACCAAGGCAAGGCCCTCAAATCTGGCCAGTCTCATAATCTTGGCTTTTATGCACATTGGGTAGCGAGCCCTTGCTCAGTAACAGTTTTGGACTCCATGAAGGGACTCCGTCTTGTGACAGCCTGCCCGAGGCACTGTAGCCCCTGGCGGAGTGTGGGCTCTCACCGCAGACCCTGAGTGGCCACCTAGACCAAATTCCTGTAGAGGGTCAGCTGTCGAGTTCCTGCTTCCCCGCTGTGGCCCTCCAGGCCCCTCAGTGCTCCTTTCACTTTTGAGAGAAGAAACAGCTCCTAAATCAGATGTCTTTGGGGGTGAGTAACCTTGTTAAAATGCACCAGTGCCTATATTGTTGAATAATCTCATCAGGATTGTGGGTGAGAGTCCCACCTTAAGAGAGACACTCTAAAACGTTGTAGCCACTGAGGTACCAAAGGATCAATCAGGTTAGAATCAGCATCCCTGAGTTAGAGCCCCATGCCTTTTGTTTGCCTATGTCTGAGTGTTTCCTTTGTTAGGATTCGCTAATAGGCGTTGGACCTTGGATGAGTATAGCAAAACTTTCTGGAACTAGCATTAATGGGGGGATGTGGGGTCCTCTGACCCAAGAGGTAAACGCCATCGCTCCCTGACTAGAGAGCTTGCCTTACAGAGTTGCCGGGAGCTTTCACCTCTGCCTAATGTAATTACCTGGTGGTATTGATAAAGGTGGGTATTCTTAATGAAACCAGCCCAGATTACCTTGTTGGGGTGAGACGGTAAAGGGGAAATGAGGGAGCGTGAAGCAGGTAAGTCTCCACCCCCATAAGAATGTCACCCGTGTCTGGGTTAAAGGAATTTCATACAATTGGATATTTTGGGTTTTCCTCACTGAGAGTTTTAACCCTCTTTTGCATGAGCCAAACTAGCAGGGAGTTAGCATTGAAATGCTTTTCTGTGTGTGTGTGTGTGTGTGTGTGTGTATGAAAGTTTGCTGGAGGAACAAGCATTGGTGGTGACGCTAAAGGCCACATGCTATATGGAGGTCTTGGGCGGAATGTATTCTACCTGGAAATTTCCCAGGTGCTGAGCTGTGCTTCTCTTTGATTTCTGCTGAGGAGGTAAAATGTTTCGATCATCTACGTGGAAGGTTATACCCCAACATGCCCACAAAGGAAGTCAGGGCTTGGGTGTTTCAACCTGTATACTCCTGAATTCGTCTCTCAAATTCAGCTCTGAGTCTCAGTCAGCCTCCTCACTTTGGTTTCTTCAAGGTGATCCTGTCATTTCTTTCACCTGCCTCCCCATAAGGTAAGTTTATCCAGGTGGTGCGTGAGACAGAGCCTGGGCTCTCCCAGGCCCCTCTGCAATAGACACGCCTGTCCTCAGCACTCGGCTGGGTGGGGGGAACTCTTAGGAGCCTCTGACCACCGTGGCTGCAGTCTCAGAACTGCCAGGACAGATTTCTTGGCAGACAGACAGCACGCGTGATGTTTAGGCTACAGTGCTTGGCAACCACCTTTAATGGAAACCTTTTCAGTATTCCCTGAGGGAAGCTTCAAATCCAAGCTGGTCATCTTTGATACTTTCCATTCTCCTTTGTCGATTCTCCAGGGAATTCTTTTTTTAATTTTTAAGTCAATGGTATTTTTTTTTTTTTCTGTGGCTGCTTTGGGTCTTGGTTGCTGCGCGTGGGCTTTTCTCTAGTTGTGGCGAGCGGGGCTACTCTTCCTTGTGGTGCGTGGGCATTTATGAGTGCCTGAGGGAAGGCATTTTCTAGAGATTTGCAGTCCATAGACTGTTCTCAGCTCTTGGGTTTGAAACCTGGGATATTGACTAAGACTTTGACTTAGGGGTTCCTTGTTTTCGTCCTCTCTCTCCCCAAACATCCATTCTCGGGTGGGGGCAGCTAACCCCTCAGAAGAGGCACTAAGGTGGGGAGTGGTTGGCAGGGCAAGCGGCCCGTGTGCCCAGGTGCTGCCTATATAGGAACAAAGGGTGCTGGTAGCCACAAATTGGCAAGTCCTGGTGCTTTCCTTCATCTCCCGTGAACGCCCAGGTTTTCCAGGTGCAGCCAGCATTGCAGCATCACGAGGACCTGAGTCTCTGATAAGACTGCTGCTTGGTGTGCGGCCCCAACCACAAAGGCTGGGAAGAAGCGGCAGGCGTTTGGTGAAGGTGGTTGTTCCAGCCTCTTGTGGGGTTTTGCTGGCCAAGAAGTAAACTATCTTGAGTGCTGCAGCGGAGGAAACCCAGTCAGCCAGCTGCAGAGCCCAGCTTCACTAAGTGCTTGTTTTTCTTCGAGGAAGGACTCCTGGCTGTGCTACTGTCAGCTCTGTGCCATGCACTGTGGTTATCAACTTTTCTCAGATCAAGAGTAGCAGGTACGTCTGACCTCCACTGGTTTTTCTGTTATTTTGTAAGGTAAGAATTTGTGGAAGAGATGTAAATTTATAGTTCAATTGAGGACCCTCAGTAAAACCTCTTTTGCCTCTCTCAGAGCCAAATGATGTTTATTTATTACATCTGTCTCCTCCTTGGGTGCTCTCGCTCTTCCCTGTACTCAGTTCAGCCCAGGGGCCGCTCTGCCTCAGGCCAGGCAATATCTGTTAAGTTCCCACAGGTCTAAAGGACTAGGATCAACCAAGGGGATTTTTATGTGTGTCCTCCTCCGTTTCTACCTCTGGTTTATATAATTGGGGGAAAAAAACATATTGCGCAGCTCACACCAGAGGGCAGACAGCAGAAGCAAGAAGAACTACAGTTCTGCAGCCTGTGGAATGAAAACCACATTCACAGAAAGACAAAACGAAAAGGCAGACGACTGTGTACCACATGAAGGAACAAGATAAAACCCCAGAAAAACAACTAAATGAAGTGGAGATAGGCAACCTTCCAGAAAAAGAATTCAGAATAATGATAGTGAAGATGATCCAAGATCCCAGAAAAAGAATGGAGGCAATGATAGGGAAGATGCAAACAATGTTTAACAAAGACCTAGAAGAATTAAAGAACAAACAGATGAACAATACAATAACTGAAATGAAAAGTACACTGGAAGGAATCAATAGCAGAATAACTGAGGCAGAAGAACAGATAAGTGACCTAGAAGACAGAATGCTGGAATTCACAGCTATGGAACAGATTAAAGAGAAAAGAATGAAAAGAATTGAAGACAGTCTGAGAGACCTCTGGGAAAACATTAAACGCAACAACATTCACATTATAGGGGTCCCAGAAGGAGAAGAGAGAGAGAAAGGATCCGAGAAAATATTTGAAGAGATTATAGTCCAAAACTTCCCTAACATGGGAAAGAAAATGGCCACCCAAGTCTAGGAAGAACAGAGAGTCCCAGGCAGAATAAACCCAAGGAGGAACATGCTGAGACACATAGTAATCAGTGAAAAAAATTAAAGACAAAGAAAAATTATTGTAAGCAATAAGGGAAAAATGACAAATAACATACAAGGGAACTCCCATAAGGTTAACAGCTGATTTCTCTGCAGAAACTCTACAAGCCAGAAGGGAGTGGCATGATATATTTCAAGTGATGAAAGGGAAAAACCTACAACCAAGATTGCTCTTCAACCAAGATTGCTCTACCCGGTAAGGATCTCATTCAGATTTGATGGAGAAATCAAAAGCTTTACAGACAAGGAAAAGCTAAGAGAATTCAGCACCACCAAACCAGCTCTACAACAAATGCTAAAGGAACTTCTCTAAGTGGGAAACATGAGAAGAAAAGGATCTACAAAAACAAACCCATAACAATTAAGAAAATGGTAATAGGAATATACATGTTAATAATTACCTTAAATGTGAATGGATTAAATGCTCCAACCAAAAGACAGGCTCACTGAATGGATACAAAACAAGACCGATACATATGCTGTCTATAAAAGACTCACTTCAGACCTAGGGACATATTCAGACTGAAAGTGAGGGGATGGAAAAAGATATTCCATGCAAATGGAAATCAAAAGAAATCTGGAGGACTTCCCTGGTGGCACAGTGGTTGGGAGTTCTCCTGCCGATGCAGGGGACATGGGTTCGTGCCCCGGTTCAGGAATAAAATAGACTTTAAAATAAAGAATACTTCATAATCAAGTGATCAATCCAAGAAGAAGGTATAACAATTATAGATATATATGCACCCAACATAGGAGCACCTAACTACATAAGGCAACTGCTAATAGCTGCTAATAAAGAGGAAATCGACAGTAACACAATAATAGTGGGGGACTTTAACACCTCACTTACACCAATGGACAGATCATCCAGATAGAAAATTAATAAGGAAACACAAGCTTTAAATGACACAATAGACCAGATAGATTTAATTAATATTTATAGGTCATTCCATCTAATAACAGCAGATTACACTTTCTTCTCAAGTGCACATGGAACATTCTCCAGGATAGATGGCATCTTGGGTCACAAATCAAGCCTCAGTAAATTTAAGAAAATTGAAATCATATCAAGCATCTTTTCTGACCACAATGCTATGAGATTAGAAATCAGTTACAGGGAAAAAAACACAGACACACGAAGGCTAAACAATACGTTACTAAATAACCAAGAGATCACTGGAGAAATCAAAGAGGAAATTAAAAAATAGCTAGAGACAAATTACAATGAAAACACGATCCAAAACCTATGGGAGTTGTGGCTGGTTAGGTCAGTTGGTTAGAGCATGGTGCTAATAACGCCAAGGTCGTGGGTTTGATCCCCGTACGGGCTATGGGTGCTTTTACTTCTTACCACCCAAGGTGGTTACACGTCTCTAGCTGAGACTTGGAAGGCACAGGTTACTTAAAGAAAAAAAAAAAATCAACATGTCAAAACCTATGGGATGCATCAAAAGCTGTTCTAAGAGGGAAGTTTGTAGCAATACAGTCCTAACTCAAGAAACAAAAATCTCAAATCAACAATCTAACCTTACACTTAAAGGAACTACAGAAAGAAGAACAAAACCCAAAGTTAGTAGAAGGAAAGAAATCATAAAGATCAGAGCAGAAATAAATGAAATAGAAACAAAAGAATAACAAAGATCAATAAAACTAAAAGCTAATTCTTTGAGAAGATAAACACAATTGATAAACCTTTAGCCAGACTCATGAAGAAAAACAGGGAGAAGACTCAAATCAATAAAATCAGAAGTGAAAAAGGAGAAGTTACAACAGACACCACAGAAATACCAAGCATCCTAAGAGACTACTACAAGCAACCCTATGCCAATAAAATGGACAACCTGGAAGATATGGACAAATTCTTAGAAAGGTATAACCTTCCACGACTGAACCTGGAAGAAACAGAAAATATGAGCAGACCAATCACAAGTAATGAAATTGAAACTGTGATTAAAAATCTTCCAACAAAAGTCCAGGACCAGATGGCTTCACAGGTGAATTCTATCAAACATTTAGAGAAGAGCTAACACCCATCCTTCTCAAACTCTTCCAAAATATAGCAGAGGGAGGAACACTCCCAAACTCGTTCTATGAGGCCACAATCACCCTGATACCAAAACCAGACAAAGATACTACAAAAAAAGAAAATTACAGACTAATATTACTGATGAATATAGAGGCAAAAATCCTCAACAAAATACTAGCAAACAGAATCCAACAGCACATTAAAAGGATCATACACCATGATCAAGTGGGGTTTATCCCAGAGATGCAAGGATTCTTCAATATACACAAATCAATCAATGTGATACACAATATTAACAAATTGAATAAAAACTGTATGATTGGGCTTCCCTGGTGGCGCAGTGGTTGAGAGTCCGCCTGCTGATGCAGGGGACATGGGATCGTGCCCCAGCCCGGGAAGATCCCACATGCTGCGGAGCGGCTGGGCCCGCCTGTGAGCCATGGCCGCTGAGCCTGCGTGTCTGGAGCCTGTGCTCTGCAACGGGAGAGGCCACAGCAGTGAGAGGCCCATGTACCACCAAAAGAAAAAACCAATCAAAAAATGGACAGAAGACCTAAAGAGACATTTCTCCAAAGAAGACATGCAGATGGCCAAGAAACACATGATAAGCTGCTCAATATCACTAATTACTAGAGAAATGCAAATCAAAAGCACAATGAAGCATCACCTCACACCAGGTACAATGGGCATCAGCAGAAAATCTACAAACAACAAATGCAGGAGGTGTGGAGAAAAGGGAACCCTCCTTCACTGTTGGTAGGACTGTAAATTGATAAGCCATTATGGAGAACAGTATGGAGGTTCCTCAAAAATCTAAAAATAGAATTACCATATGACCCAGCAATCCCACTACTGGGCATATACCCAGAGAAAACCATCATTCAAAAAGACACATGCACTCCAATGTTCGTTGCAGCACTATTTACTATAGCCAGGTCATGGAAGCAACCTAAATGCCCATCAACAGACGAATGGATAAAGAAGATGTGGTACATATATACAATGGAATATCATTCAGCCACAAAAGGGAACGAAATTGGGTCATTTGCAGAGACGCGGATGGATCTAGAGACTGTCATACAGAGTGAAGTAAGTCAGAAAGAGAAAAACAAATATCACATATTAACGCATATATGTGGAACCTAGGAAAATGGTACAGAGGAACTGGTTTGCAGGGCAGAAATAGAGACACAGATGTGGAGAACAAATGTATGGACACCAAGGGGTGAAAGTGTGTGTGTGGGGATGAATTGGGAGATTGGAATTGACATGTATACACTAATAAGTGTAAAATAGATAACTAATAAGAACCTGCTGTATAAAATTTAAAAATTTAGAAAACAAAACAAAACACAGCTCTCTGTATATGCCTGAATGCCTTATTCCCTTGTTGGGAGGAGATCTACAAACAGAATTAAATGACTTTCTCACCAGAAAAAGTAGGCCTTAGAGAACTCCCAGATCAGGCGTACGCCCTGCAAACTGTGCAGGAGACAAGCCTCAACCAGAAGGTCCTGAACAAATTCTACAAAAGGTTAAGAGTGGATGTTTGGGCTGATGGGAGGCAGGAAGTGCCAAGAGGGCTGACCCAATAGTGGTAAAATTCTGTCTAGATGCCAAGGCTCCAAATGTAAAGCAATACCCTTTAAAGAGGCATGTGAGGGAAGATACGAAGTCTCTGATAACCACCTTTCTTAAGTGCCAATTAAAGTGACCTTGTCAGATACAAAACAACTGGTACTGGAAAGTATTGTTTTGTATGGGATTTGCGAGTCACTAACCAAGTTGTAGATATGTACATCTGGTAGTACCAAATCCTTACAGTTTGCGTACAACTTTATTTGGAGACTTGCTGGTTTACAGTTCTGGACTTAAAAGATGCCTGTTACTGCATATCCCTAAGTCCTGAGTCCCAGGAACTTTGCCTTTGAATGGGACAATCCAGAGATAATATATAACAACTGTATTGTTGGATGGTACTCCGACGGGATTTAAGAATGCCTCCACCATCTTCAGGGAAGTCTTATCCAAGGACTTAAGTGATCTCCCATTAAATGAGGGAGTCTTACTGTGATATACTGATTACTAATAAAAATAAGGGAGCCTCAGACCAAAATACAATCCTCACTTTAAAGCTGCTGGCAGACCGGGGATATAAAGCCTCTAAGGGAAAAATGCAAATCTCTCAACCAACTGTAAAATACCTAGGATTTGAGTTATCAGAAAGACGGGAGACTTTCGGCTTGGAGGGGACCAAGGTGCAACTTATTCAGTCTTCCCGAATCCAGGTTCATCTGACCCCAGCTGCCTCCACCCTGCCGCCTAAGTTGGACCCCAACGATACCAAAGTTGTATACCCGAGGTGTGTCAGTGGGGAAGTTTGTGACACATCTGCCCTGGCCCCCAAGATCTGCCCTGGGTCTATCTGCAAAAAAAGGTTGGTGAGGACATCGCCAAGGCAACTGGTGATTGGAAGGGTCTGAGGAGCACAGTGAAACACCATTCAGAACAGACAGACCCAGATGGACGTGGTACCTTCTGCCTCTGCCCTGATCATCAAAGCCCTAAGGGAACCACGAAGAGACAGAAAAAAGCAGAAAACCATTAAGCACAGTGAAAACATCACTTTTGATTGTCAACATTGCCTGATAGATGCATCATCGATCTTTAGCTAGAGAACTCTCTGGAACCATTAAAGATATCCTGGGCCAGTCTGTGGGCTGCAATGTTGATGGCTGCCACCTTCACGACATCATAGATGACATCAACGTGATGTGGTGGAATGCCCAGCTAGTTAAGAACTGCAAGTAAAAATAATTTAATAATGGGATATTTGATAACCATTTAAAAAAAATTTACTACTGGACCATTAGCTAGGGTGACAGTACCCACCATCAGAAGGCAATGGCGAGGATTCTCAGGAATGGCTAGGTTTTGTCCTATTTGGATCCCTAACTTTGGTCTCATGGCCAATTCCTATGTTAGGTTCTCAAAGGAAATGACAGCCATTAAGCTGGACTGTGGAATGCCAAATGGAGTTCTATCCCATACAAATAATCAACAAAGTCTATTCTAGCAGATTTGACTGATCAGCCTTTAGAAAATTGGGATATGGAGACGTTCATGGACAGGAGCAGCTTCATGGACCAGGGACTCCGAAAGGCTGGGCACGCAATAGTAACTCATCAGGAAGTCCTAGAAGCAGAAGCCCTCCTCCAGGAATGCCTGCCCACAAGGCAGAGCTCAAAGCCCTCACGAGAGCCCCGCACCTTGGAGCAAAGAAAAAGGTAACCATTTATACCAGTTCTATGCTTTCTCTGTTATACATGAACGTGCGGCCATATGGAAAGAGAGAAGTGTACTATTTCAGGAAGGAAAGAAATTAAACATGCAGAGGAGATAATGGCCTTATGAGATTCTGTTATAATGCCAGAAGAAGTAGCCAAAGTATATTGCCCAGGCCACTGAAAGACATAGTTACATAACTAAAGAAAGTAATTTGGGGCTTTCCTGGTGGCACAATGGTTAAGAGTCCGCCTGCTAAGGCAGGGGACACAGGTTCGAGCCCTGGTCTGGGAAGATCCCGCATGCTGCGCAGCAACTAAGCCCATGCGCCACGGCTTATATCTGCACTCTAGAGCCCGCCAGCCACAACTGCTGAAGCCCAGGCACCTAGAGCCCATGCTCTGCAATAAGAGAAGCCACTGCAATGAGAAGCCCGCACACCACAACAAAGTAACCCCCGCCTGCCGCATCTAGAGAAAGCCCGCACGCACCAATGAAAACCCAATGCAGCCAAAAATAAATACTTACTAAAAAAAAAAAAAAGTAATTTGGCTGATCAGGCCACAAAACAGGTGGCCCGAACCAAAAGCCCAGATCCCAAGGCCCTAGCACTCATTCTGAGTGTGGACCTATCCCTTTTAAGCCTTGGTATTTGGAAATGGATCTAGAGAGTGCAGACGAATGGGGATTTCATGCCGACCCTTAAGACTTAGATGGTGATCAGTACCAAACAACCAAAGAAGGCTGGATTGACAGTGAACAGGGACTAGTGCTTATTCCTGAGCATTTAATGGAAAGGAACCCATTATGGGAGGGACTCAGCCTATGACTGGTTACAAAAGCCTGTTGATCCACAAATGCAAAGGACTATCTAAAAGGTAATATAAAATTGCCTGATCTGTGCCAGAAACAATCCGTAAGCTGGGCCACACCCAGCAATAAATGGGGTGCAAACCCAAGGGCCAAAACCAGGAGATGACTGGTAAATACTGTTATGCCAAGAGCCATGGGACATAATATACACTTGCTGGTGTTTGTGGACACCTTCACAGGATGGGTCAAAGCTTTTCCAGGCTGGATAGAGAAGGCTTCCAAGAAAACAGTGGCCTTACTAAAAGCATTTTTCCCTCATTTTGGTTGTCTCTTTCAATTCAAAGTGACAACAGAGGAGCTTTCATAGCCACGGTAACTCAAGAGTGTCTGGGCCCCTCAGAACACAATGGAAGTTACATGCTTCATGGAGACCTCAGTCTGTGGGAAATACTGAAAAGAGGAATCGTACCTACAAAAAGACAATCGCCAAAATGTCAAGAAACCAACTTAACTTGGGAAAAGGTCTCACCAGTTGCCCTGCTTAGGCTAAGAGTAGCCCTAGAAGCCCGGTCCAGCTGAGCCCTATGAAATGTTATATGGGAGACCCTTCCTTAAGACTAAGTGTTATTAGTCTTGAAAATGATCATATTGTAAAATAATTAGATACTATAAAACGTGTACAGTCTCTACGTGTTACTGTATCTGCTATACATAAAACGCTTCTAGGTGATGAATGTTTCCCACAGACATTGCCCTGCTCTGCATAAGCCGGGGGATTGTGTCCTCCTCAAGACTTGGAAAAATCAACACCCTGAGGACAACTGCAACCTAAGTGCAGTGGAGCCTGCGAAGTTCTTCTGGTTACACATTCTTATCTTGTATTTTTTAAAAGGCCTCCCACACTCGCATGATGATTGCCCAAGACTTGAGAGTTCAAGGTGGGACTTGCAAATATTTCAATTTCATTCCTCTCATAAAAATCCACACTCCTAATCAGCAGAGAACAGCTAGAGCAGCCCTCCCCCTATTTCCCTCAAGGCCGAGGAATGTACCAGAAAAAAGGGGGGGAATTGAAACAGCACCAAATTAAACTGGTTTGTGTCCTTAAATAGGTTGTTGATCAAACCTATTTAAGGAGCTGTTTTGCAGGCAGAGATGGGAACCCACGCCTACAGGGTAACGCTGAAACCAATAATAATTAGTCTGTGGAACTCAAAGAATAGAAAGGTTGCCACCAGAGTCCTTTACAAAGTACTAAGTCCTTCGGAAAATCTGGCTTCCAGCAGCACATGTAGCTTGTATGGACTGACTCAAGACTAGCCAATCACCTTCCAAGCTTGAAATTTCCCCAACCCCTTAAATTTTCCCCAGTCCTGGAAAGGAGAGAGAGGTTTGAGAGCCTTGCCTCCTGTCTCCTTACCAGTTGACTGTGCGATAAAACTCTTTGTTTCTCAGAAGCCAGTGCCATAGTATTGGTTTCTATTCATGTCTGGCACTGAGCCCTTGCTCGGTTACACCTAGGAGTGGAATTGCTGGGTCACATGGTAATTCTGTGTAACTTTTTGAGGAACTTATCAAATTGATTACGACAGCAGCAGCTCCACTTTAAACTCTCACGTGTTGTACAAGGGTTGCAGTTTTTCCACATCCTTTCCAACACTTGTTATTTTCTGACTTTTAAAAAAAAATTATGGCCAACCTTGTAGGTGTGAGGTAGTTCACACTGTAGTTTTGATTTGCATTGGCCTAATGACTAATGAAATTGAGCATCTTTTCATGTTCTTGTTGGTCATTTGTATATCTTCTTTAGAGAAATATCTATTCAACTTTTTTGCTCACTTTTAAATTGAGTTGTTGCCTTTGTTGAATTATAGGAGATAACTCTAGAATATATGGGTATATTCTAGATACTTAACACTTGTCTATATGGTTTGCAAATACTTTTTGCCATGTTGTCTTTTTATTCTCTTGTTGGTATTCTTTGCACCAAAATGTTTAATTTTGATGAAGTACAATTTATTTTTTTCTTTGGTTGCTTGTGCTTTTGGTGACATAGCTATGAAACCATTTTCAAGTCCAGGTCATGAATATCTACCCCCGTGCGTTCTTCTAAGAGTTTTATACTTTTAGCCTCTGTATTTAGGTCTTTGATCCATTTTGAGTTAATTTTTGTATATGGTATGAAGTAAGGGTTCGACTTCATTCTTTTGTATGTGGATATCCAGTTCTCTTCACACCATTTGCTGAAAAGACTGTTTTCTTCCTGTTGAAAGGTCTTGGCACCCTTGTTGAAAATCAATTGACCCTTGATGTGAAGGTTTATTTCTGAACTATCAAGTTTATTCTAAGAATAAATCTCTGTATCTGTTCTTAGTCCAATAACACACTGTTTTCATTTCTTTAGCCTTGTAGTAAGTTGTGAAATTCAGAAGTGGGACTCCAACTTGGTTTTTTTCCAAGATTGATTTGGCTATTTGGAATCTTTTGAAATTCCATGTGAATGTGGGAATCAGCTTTTCCATTTCTGCAATTAAGTCCATTGGGATTTTGAAAGGGACAGTATTGAATCTATTGATCATTTTGGGGAGTATTGTCATCTTAACAACATTAAATCTTCCAATCTATGAATAAAAATCTTTCCATTTATTTAGTCTTCTTAATGTCTTTCAGCAGTGTGTTGTGGGTTTCAGTATTTACGTCTTGCATCTCTTTGGTTACACTGGTTCCCAAGTATTTTACTCATTTTGATGTTATTTATTTCAAATAAAATCAGTTTTTAAATTTCTTTTTTGGGTTGTTCACTGCTGGCATAGAGAAATACATGTGAGTTCTGTGTGTTGATCTTGTATCCCGTAACTTTGCTGAATACATTTCTTAGCTCTAATAGATTTTTGAGGGGTTTTGTAGATTCTTTAGGATTTTTCTCAATATAGGGTTCTGTCATCTGTGAATAGAGATAGTTTTACTTCTTGCTTTTAATTTGGATGCCTTTTATTTCTTTTTCTTCATGATTGCTCTGACTAGAACCTCCAGTACAATGTTGAATGGAAGTGGTGAGAGCCGCTGTCCTTGCCTTGTTCCTGATCTAAAGTCGGGGAGGGGGGCGGGGCGGGCAGGGAGCTTTCAGTCTTTTATCATTGAGTTAGCTGTGAATTTTTTATATACGCCCTTAATGCTGTTGAGGATGTTTGTTTTAATTCCTACTCTTTGGGACTTTTTTTTTTTTACGTTTTATCATGAAAGCATGTTAGATTTTGTCAAAGACTTTTTCTGCATCAATGAGTTAATCACGTGAGATTCTGTTCTTGTTCTGTTGATGTGGTGTATTAGATTGATTTTCATGTGTTGAACATCTTTGCATTTCTGGGATAAATACCACTTGGTCACGGTGTATGGTCATGTTAATATGCTGTAAGGTTTGGTTTGCTAGTATTTTGCTGAGTACGTTTGCATCTATGTTCTTAAGGAATACTGGTCTCTAGTTTTCTTGTGATGTCCTTGTCTGTTGTTGGCATCAAGGTAATGCTGGCCTCATAGAATGAATTGAGAGGTGTTCCCTCATCTTCTATTTTTTGAATGAGTTTGAGCAGGATTGGGGTTAATTCCTTAAATGTTTGGTACAGCTCACCAGCGAAACTATCTGGTCCTGGGCTTTCCTTTCTTGGGAGGTTTCTGATGATTGATTCCATCTCTCTGCAAGTTAGAGGCCTGGTCAGAGTTTCAATTTCATCCTGACTCAGTTTGGGTTGGTATTCATGATTACTAAAGGTTCAAAACACTTTGCTAAAGCACAAATGTATTTATAAAATTATATATCTAAGTAGATGGAAATAATGTCCAGAAATAACAGGGCAAACATCTTCCTCTGATCTCAGGGATGGAGACAGGTTTTGCTGCGGTGGCCTAGGCCACCCCTCGGGGTCACCGTGACCTCCACCCCCCTGGGTAGCCACATCCCTTCTCCACCTAACACCCTCCACCAGGGAGGGGTCCTGCCAGCCCGGATCAGGGACTTTGTGAGAATTGCATGGAAGCTGAGCACCCTATCCTGAGGCCAGACACAAACTTCACCTACATCTTAGAGATTCTCAGCTTTCCTCAAGGCCATGCATGTGCTTTCGAGGGCAGTGGTCTCAGCCATAAGTAAGCAACAGAATCCCCTAGAGAGCCTGTTTCCTGTGCAGGTTCCCACCCCAGGCCTGGGGTGGCCCTGGAATCTGCATTTCAACAGGTATCCCTGTGATTCTGAGGTTGGGGCTCCTGGACTGTACTTGGAGGTACCCACCTCTGCAGGCTCCCATGAAGAACCCTGGGCCTATAGGATAAAGCCTAAGCTCCCAGCCACCAAAATGTTTAATTCTGATGAAGTTCAATTTATCTTTTTTTTTTTCCTTTGGTTGGTTGTGGGTTTTGGTGACAAAGCTATGAAACCATTTTCAAGCCCAGGTTATGAATATTTACCCCCGTGCTTTCTTGTAAGAGTTTTATACTTTTAGCCTTTGTATTTCGGTCTTTGATCCATTTTGAGTTCATTTTTGTATATGGTATGAAGTAAGGGTCCAACTTCATGCTTTTATGTGTGGATACGCAGTTCTCTTAACACCATCTGTTGAAAAGAATGTTTTCCCCATTGAATGGTCTTGGCATTCTTGTTGAAAAACAATTGCCCATAGATGTGAAGGTTTGTTTCTGAACACTCAAGTTCATTCTATTGATCTCTATCTATTCTTAGTCCAATACCACACTGCTTTCGTTTCTTTAGCTTTGTAGTAAGTTGTGAATTGGGAGGTGGGGACTCCAGCTTCTTTTTTTTTTTCCCTAATATTGATTTGGCTGTTTGGCATCTCTTAAAATTCCATATGAATTTGAGAATCAGCTTTTCCATTTCTGTAATAAAGGCCATTGGGATTTTGATAGGGACTGAATCTGTAGCTCACTTTGGGGAGTATTGTCATCTTAACAACATTAAATCTTCCAATCTATGAATAAAAATCTTTCCATTTATTTAGTCTTCTTAATTTCTTTCAGCAGTGTGTTGTGGTTTTCAGTGTTTATGTCTTGCATCTCTTTGATTAAATTGGTTCTCAGGTATTTTATCCATTTTGACGCTATTGCAAAGAAAATTATTTTTTAAATTTCCTTTTTGGGTTATTCACTGCTGGCCTATAGAAATACACGTGAGTTTTGTGTTGTTGATCTTGTATCCTGTAACTTTACTGAATACATTTCTTAGCTTTAATAGATTTTGGGGTGTTTGTAGATCTTTAGGATTTTTCTGTGTATAGGATTATGTCATCTGTGAACACAGATAGTTTTACTTCTTCCTTTTAATTTGGATGCCTTTTATTTCATGATTGCTCTGACTAGAACCTCCAGTACAGAGTTGAGTAGAAGTGGTGAGAGCCGCTGTCCTTGCCTTGTTCCTGATCTAAGGTGGTGAGGGTGGGGAGTTGGGGAGAGGAGCTTTCAGTCTTTTATCATTGAGTTAGCTGTGAATTTTTTATATACGCCCTTAATCATGTTGAGAATGTTTGTTTTAATTCTTTTGGGTGTTTTATCATGAAAGCATGTTAGGTTTTGTCAAAGGCTTTTTTCTGCATCAGTTGATGTGGTATATTAGATTGATTTTCATGTGTTAAACCATCTTTGCATTTCTGGGATAAATTCCACTTGGTTATGGGGTCTAATCATGTTAATATGATCATGTTAATAATCTATGCATGATCTAACATGATATGATCATGTTAATAATCTATGCATGATCTAACATGATATGATCATGTTAATAATCTATGCATGATCTAACATGATATGATCATGTTAATAATCTATGCATGATCTAACATAATATGATCATGTTAATAATCTATGCATGATCTAACATAATATGATCATGTTAATAATCTATGCATGATCTAACATAATATGATCATGTTAATAATCTATGCATGATCTAACATAATATGATGTTAATAATCTATGCATGATCTAACATAATATGATCATGTTAATAATCTATGCATGATCTAACATAATATGATCATGTTAATAATCTATGCATGATCTAACATAATATGATCATGTTAATAATCTATGCATGATCTAACATAATATGATCATGTTAATAATCTATGCATGATCTAACATAATATGATCATGTTAATAATCTATGCATGATCTAACATAATATGATCATGTTAATAATCTATGCATGATCTAACATAATATGATCATGTTAATAATCTACGCTGTGAGATGTGGTTTGCTAGTATTTTGCTGAGTACGTTTGCATCTATGTTCTTAAGGAATACTGGTCTCTAGTTTTCTTGTGATGTCCTTGTCTGTTGTTGGCATCAAGGTAATGCTGGCCTCATAGAATGAATTGAGAGGTGTTCCCTCATCTTCTATTTTTTGAATGAGTTTGAGCAGGATTGGGGTTAATTCCTTAAATGTTTGGTACAGCTCACCAGCGAAACTATCTGGTCCTGGGCTTTCCTTTCTTGGGAGGTTTCTGATGATTGATTCCATCTCTCTGCAAGTTAGAGGCCTGGTCAGAGTTTCAATTTCATCCTGACTCAGTTTGGGTTGGTATTCATGATTGCTAAAGGTTCAAAACACTTTGCTAAAACACAAATGTATTTACAATATTTATATATCTAAGTAGATGGAAAGAATGATCATCTTCCTGGATCAGTGTTATATGGGTTTTTTCTCTTTGTTTTGTTTTTTAGTTTCAAGAAGTAACTTTATAACCATGTGAATCGAAATAAGAAGGAAAATACTAAGAGAATCAACTAAAAGGGGTAAACACAATTGCCTTCAGGAAAGGAGGGGGCAGAGAATCTAATCTTCTTAAGAAATACAGGGCTTCCCTGGTGGCGCACTGGTTGAGAGTCCGCCTGCCGATGCAGGGGACACGAGTTCGTGCCCCGGTCCGGGAAGATCCCACATGCTGTGGAGCGGCTGAGCCTGCGCGTCCGGAGCCTGTGCTCCACGACCGGAGAGGCCACAGCAGTGAGAGGCCCGCGTACTGCAAAAAAA
>NW_020172589.1:19998-21737 GCF_003031525.2 Neophocaena asiaeorientalis asiaeorientalis
AAAAAAAAAAAAAAAAAAAAAAAAAAAAGAAAAGAAATACAGCAGCACAATTAGGCTCTTTGTAAAAAATAAACTTAATTAATCCACAAAAAGTAAGTTCTTCAGCCAGGCTGCATGGATTCAAATTCCACCTCTACCATTTGGTATGTGACCTGGGGCAAGTTTACAGTGTTTGATCTCCATGAACCTCAGTTTCCCATCTATGAAATGGGAATGATAACAGTACCTACTCTATAAAATTTTTGTGGGAACCAAAGGAGACAGTGGAATGTAAAGGGCTTGGCTAGTGAGTGTCCTGTAAATGGAAGCTTCTTGATGCTATTTATTATCAGGCTTGTCCAGACCAACCTAACTTCTCTTTCAGCTTAGCAAGAGCCACCTGGTCACTCTGGAGACCCCAATTTGTGCAGTTGACTGCCTGTCTGACACTGGGCATGTTTCTTCTCCCAGAGCCCCTCGGAGGTGGCTTCAGAAGGGCCTCAAACTTAGCCAGTCCTGCCCCAGACACTAACCCCTCCCCCTGGGGGTCATGGCTCTGTTTTTTAGTTTTTTCTTTTAAACAAAGATTTCCAAACTCTGTGGTTGCCTTGCCTCCTAAAAGGGGAAGAAGGGGGATCAGCCCAAGAAGAAGGAGGAAGAGGAAAATAAGACAGACAGCCAGTGCAGCGGAGAGGAGCTCATGTCCAGTTGTCCTGGTCCCTGAAGAGCCAGTGTCCAGGAATCTAGCTCCCTGCCCACCCCCAAGCCCTGCATCGGCCTGCCGCCTTCCCCCTGAGGCCATGGGCCCAGGGACTCTGCTGATCCTTTTGGTGGCCACAGCTTGGCACGGTAAGAGCACACCTGGAGCCTTGGGGGATGGTGGGGGGTGAAGGGGATGTGACAGAGAGGGCTCCTGTGGAAGGACTCTCTGAACCCCTGCCCCTCACTGGGTGTCCCCACTTCGTGCTTCCATCTCCCCAGCCCTGGGCTGTAGGTATGTGGGTGTCTGCTTTGGAGAGGCAGTGGGGGGAAAAGAGGGTATGAATGGGGTGGAACGAGCCTGGCCAAGGCTGTGGATCCGTCCCAGCTCAGATGTTGACTGTCCGTGTGTCCTGAACACGTCCCTGATGCTCTCAGGGCTCTTCAGTGTCCACTAAATAGTCAATAGCAGGTTGTTGGGGGCGGTGATGGACTAGAGTAAATGGTTTTCAAACTTCACTGTGCGTCCATATTCCCCGGGGATCTTGTTACGGTGCAGACTCTGACTCAGCAGGTGACTTGAGATTCTGCATCACTAACAAGTTCTTAGGAGACGCCAATGCCCCTGGTCCAAAGCTACACTGAGTAGGGAGGCCCCAGAGAACCCCTGATGGCTCTGCTGTTTCTGCCAGCCTGTGAATCACTAGGCAGACGAGGCAGGATCTGGCTGGGAGAGGCAATGATCCTTCCTTGGGCGGCTTGGGCAAGGGGTTAGAAGGAGACATAAGAGGCCAGCCTCCGGGTTTCCCTGGTGGCGCAGTGGTTGAGAGTCCACCTGCTGATGCAGGGGGCACGGGTTCGTGCCCCGGTCCGGGACGATCCCACATGCCGTGGAGTGGCTAGGCCCGTGAGCCATGGCCACTGAGCCCGCGTGTCCGGAGCCTGTGCTCCACAACGGGAGAGGCTACAACACTGAGAGGCCCGCGTACCGCGAAAAAAAAAAAAAAGAGGCTAGCCTTTCTGGCCCAGGGGTCAGGAGAGGGAAATTTGGGGGGGGGGAG
>NW_020172589.1:21843-27370 GCF_003031525.2 Neophocaena asiaeorientalis asiaeorientalis
GCGTTCCCGAAAAAAAAAAAAAAAAGAGGCTAGCCTTTCTGGCCCAGGGCTCAGAAGAGGTAAATTTGGGAGGAGAGAGTACAGGGCAAGAGGCTTTTCCGGGGGAAGGACAGCAAGGGTCTCCTGGGCTAGAGCTCTCCCAAACACAGGCTGCTGGGGCTCAGGATGGAGAGCTGTGGGGCAGACCCCAACCTAACTCCATCCCTCTGGCAGCAGCAGTGATGCAGGATCTCCATCTAGGAGGGTGCCTCACTGGAGGTGAGGGGCTGGGTGCTTGGCTTGTATCTACAGCTGGCCCAACAAACACATTAAATTTTATTGCTTATTTGGAGGGAGCTCAGGGAAGGATGGGGACTGTGGGTGGGGTGGGAAGGCAGCCCTCAGCTCTGGCCTCCCCACCATCCTGGGGCTGCAGGACCCTGGGGAGTAGGTGTGTCTGGTCCCTGATGAGGAGATGGCCCACTGAAGGTCTTTTTCTGGCCCAGTGCGTCCCATTGGGCTTGCATGTCCATTCTCTTTTGTTGAGATGTAATTTACACATAGTAGAAAGCACAGATTCTTAAGTGTACATTCGATGAGATGTGACAAGTGTACACACTTGTGGCCCCACCAACTCAGTTAAGATCGAGACTATTCCCCTCACCCTAAAAAGGTCCATGGGTTTTATTTCACTGCTTTGTCCTGTCCTCCTGCCCAGAACCTGCCTGTGGGGGACTGTTGGAAGGTAGAGGGGCTATCCAGCATCTAGCCTCAAAGGAAAGAAGAGATGGGGACAGCGGGGTGGAAACCTAAGCTTTCAGCCCAGTAGACCGGTGGTGAGTGGCGGGGGGCAGGGGGCTGCTGTGAGAAAGTTGGGGGACAGGATCAGAGCACGCTACCAACCGGGAGAGGCTCGCCAAGAGCCTGGGCTGAGGAGGGAGCTCTGCCCCAGGCCTTGGTGTGTGCTGCGTGTGTGCGTTTTGGGGGAGAGGAGCGGAAGTTGGGGCACACCCTGGAAGCTGATGATGGAGAGGGGTCTCCCAGACAAGTGGGAGGGGGTGGGGAGGTTTGGGGAGATGAGACGGTGGGGTGAAGGGGCAGGAGGGGTCCAGCCCCAGCCCAGGGAGGACGGCCCTGAGCAGGATTTTTCTTCCTGTCAGCCCAGCCAGCAGTGGGGAGCTGGGGCGGAAGTTGAGGGTGTCAGCCCTGTCCTGCGTGAATATTTGAGATGACAGGAGGAAACAAGAGAGATGCCTCTCTGACTACATTTCCAGGAGGCCGAGGCCAGAGCTAGAGGACAGAGCAGGGGAGGGGAAGGGAGAAGGCACCTGTGAGACCAGGCGGGGGCAGAAGCAGAATACAGAATCACAGAATCTGAGACCAGGGGATGTTACAGGCATAGGCTGTGACCTTTAAAAGTTAAACAATTCAGCTATCAGAGTGTCAGGACCAGAGGGAAGGTTAGAAGTGTAGCAGTTGAAGCCAGTAACCCAGGGCAGGAGAGTTGAGTGAGCCAGAGGCTGCACGTCACCTCACTGAATCCTCCTAAGACCTCTCAGCGGTGGGAATTGGGATTCTTCTCATTGGATGGAAGAGTAGCCTGAGGGTCAGAGGTTAAGCAACCTACGCAGTTAGCAGGGGAAAACCAAGTTTTAGACCCAGGTTGGTGTGACCCCACGATCCAAGCTCTTTCCTACGATACAACCCTGCCTGGGGCGCTGCACGGCTGCAGCAGTAATAGGCCAGCACCCACTCCGTTGGGACTTGCCAACAGCCTGCCAGAAATGATGTTTGTCCCCATCCCTGGTGGTCAGCAGCACAGGAGTGCTGGCTACGACCCTCAGGTGTTGGCTTTGGTAGTATTCACTCAATCCTTTATGCCAATCAGAAGCTCGGGCAGAGAGGCTGCGTACCTCTGATGGGTACAAAATGAAAACATAAGCCATCCTGATATCATTTGACAGAGAAGATCTTTCCAATTCTCGGGTCTATGGTGAGGGTGGGGTGGTGGGGCAGTGGGATGGAAAGACCTATTTAAGAAACTCTTGTGCAGGACGACATAGAGTCCCTGAATTTACCTGGTGCCCTCAGGGCTAGCGTGTCCGTGGCCCCATCGCTGGGACAGAAGGTTTAGACTCACTAGGGGTACCTAGTGGGTCAGTGGCAGAGCCAGGACCCACAGCCTGAGACATGCCAATGCCCAGCAGGTGGTACCCCCTGTCCTGGGGGCGAGGGGTTCTCTCCCCGTGGCCGGGAAGCAGAAGTGAGAGCATCTCTGGGAGAAGGGCTGCAGGCTGAGCGGAAACCGGGTCTGGGCCGGGTGCCAGCAATGTGCTTCCGCCTGCCCAGGCTGGAGGGCGCCTGGCAGCCCCTCCAAGGCCTTGGATCAGCTCTCACTTCCCTCCACTGCCCCTATTTTAGGCCCTGGAAAAATGCTGACACTGCAGAGGTGATGGGCCTTCTTCCCGGAGGGCCTGAGATGAGTTTCAAGTTCTCTTTTCTTCAAGAAAATTTTCCTTAAAAGAGATTGTCTCCCTAGTAAACGCAGCAGTGCTGGGATGTCAGGGTGGGTTGCTGGGGGTGGACTAGGTAATAAACATAAGGGCTAACCTCACTGAGTATTTATATTTGGTGACCGGTGATGTTCTAAAGGCTTTCCATGCGTTTAAATCTCCTGATATCTATCCCAATAAATGGGTACAATTATGGTCCCCATTTTATAAGTGAGGAAACTGAGACACAGAGCCTCTGAACCATCTTACTGTGTTATAGACCAGACGTCCAATGATGGGAGTGGGCACAACAGAAGACTTCTGAACCTGTCTAACTCTGCTGGGCTAAGATCCTACACCGCTTTTCTTCTTCCCCGTGTAAATTAACTCAGAGGACTCTGCCATGAACATGCCACTCATTTGTTTCTTCCTTTGCTTGTGTGAAGCCCCTTCTTTGAGCTGGGTGCTGGGCTTAGCAGCAGGGATGCAGCCCACTTTGTACATGGGGCTGAAGGAGTCCACTCCTGGGGAGAATGATGCAGTCATTGCCAGTGAGACTGAGGCCAGAAGCTGGGGGAGCCCCCATGGGACAGCGGCTGGGTTGGAGGCCGAGAAATCTCCCACTACCCTTCCATCAGAGACATCAGTCCATCACAGCAGCTTTGGGCTGGGGGCCTGAGCAAGTGACCAGAGAGGGGCAGGAACTTGTTCAAGGTGATCCTGCAAGTCACAGCTGAACCCCAGAACAACCATCACCCCTGCCAGGGCAGCACCCATCTCAGAGGCAGGGTATGGCCAAGGCGGTGTCACCTCAGGCCTCAATTCTGTTTGCCACCCCCCGCCCCGTCACCAGGTCAGGGGCTCCCGGTGATAGAGCCCAGTGGCCCTGAGCTGGTCGTGGAGCCAGGCACAGCCGTGACCTTGAGATGTGTGAGCAACGGCAGCGTGGAATGGGACGGCCCCATTTCCACCTACTGGACTCTGGACGCTGACGCCCCCAGCGGCATCCTCACCACGAATAATGCCACCTTCCTAAACACGGGAACCTACCGCTGCACTGAGCGTGGAGACCCCCTGGGGGGTAGCGCCACCATCCATCTCTATGTCAAAGGTGAGGACTGTGAGCCCACTCCCAAGAGGACTAGCCAAGCAGGTCCCACCACGAATGCGCAGGAGGGCTGGGCCCTAATGTTAACAATCACAGTAAGGCAGCTCCACATTTGCTGAGTACCTGCCACAAACAAGGACCTGTGGCAGTGCTTCTAATTGAACGTTGTCCTCACAACAACCCTGTGAGGTGGTTCTGTGATTCTGCCCATTTTCCAAAGGCTCAGAGAGGTTGAGTCATTTGCCCAAGGTCACACAGCATTAAATAGTGGGGCTGGACCTGGCTTCAGAGCCCCAAGCATCAGCTGAGCTTCCCTGGTATAGTGTGACCTCAGGCAAATGATCAGCATCTCTGAGCTTCCCTGTCACCAATGTCCAGGGACCTCTTGGCCTGGTGGAGGGAAGGCAGTTGTAACCCTGTATCCCGACGTTCCCCAGACCCTGTTCGGCCCTGGAGGGTCCTGGTCGAGGAAGTGACGGTGATGGAGGGTCAGGACGCGCTGCTGCCCTGCCTGCTCACGGACCCAGCGCTGGGGGCAGGCGTCTCGCTGGTGCGGGTGCGTGGCCGACCTGTCTTGCGCCAAACCAACTACTCCTTCTTGCCCTCGCACGGCTTCATCATCCACAAGGCCAAGTTCATCGAGAGCCAGGACTACGAGTGCAGTGCTCGGGTGGACGGCAGGATGGTGAAGTCCCTCAGCATCCGGCTTAAAGTTCAGAAAGGTGTGTGGGCCGGGAGGAACAGAGAGCTGGCACCTGGCCTGAGGGGAGGTAATGGGGGAGGGGGAGCAGAGGGGGCTTTGTTTCATCTCTTCCTCCCAATCGCGACAGAGTGATCTATGGGGCATCTACTGGGGCAAGACGGTAAGGTGTCGGGCACAGAAAGGCAGAGCACACATAAGCCAAGTAACTCGATGGGCAAGGTGGTCTCAGATTGTGAGACAGGCTGTGAAAATCATTGAGCAGGGAGATGGAATAGAGTGTGTGGGAGTGGGGGGGGTGGCTCATGGAGAGAGTGACATTTTATTTGAGCTGAAATGTGAATTATGAGAAGGTGGAAACAGCAGGTACATAGTCATGAGCTGGGAACAGGCTTCGAATGTTCCAGGAACGGAAGGAGGGCCCGAAGCTCTCCCACACTCTCAGACGTGGATTTCCCACTCAGTGCCGGTCTGGTGCTGGGTGCTGGGCACAGGAAGGGGGGTAGTGAGCCACGCGATGGGGCATCGTGGTGGTGGGTGCGTGGGACACCTCTCTCTGGGGGGCAAAAATGCTGGTGAAGTCTCACTCCTATTCCCCCTTGTCTCTGCTGGGATGGTGGACAGGATTCTGGTTTCTGGAAGGATTGGTATGTGTCAGCAGGACGCCAGGCTCAGAACCTGGGCTTGAGACAGGAATCAGGTACCTGTAATGAGGCCAGGGTCAGAGCGGCATGGCTGACCCAAGTCCCTGTGCTCTGAGGCCACGAAACTGTCCAGGAAGTCAAAGGACCCCACCCTGTGGGCAGAGGGAGCCATGAAGGCCCTTTCCCTGCACTTTGCAGAGAGAGCCCTGGGCTCTAGTTCGGCCATGACCCTCTCAGTGACCACGGGTGAGTCCCTTAGTGTCTGGACCTTGAGGAACTGAATTAGGTTATCTTTCAACAACAGCAACAGCTAGAAATATTCATTCAATTCCTACTATGTTTTAGGCACTGGACTAGCTGTGAGGGATAGCGCCTTCATGGATCTGACATTTACCGGGGAGACAGACGGGAGAGAAAGTCAGTAAATACCAATTGTGAAGAAATATGGGGCGGGGGGGGTGGGGGATGAGGCTAATTCAGCGAAACTGTGACAGGAGGCCTCTCCGAGGAATGTCTGAGCTAAAGATCTGAAGGATGAGAAGAGGCAGGCAGTCAAAGCGTGGGAGAAGGCATTCCTGGAAGGAAGGGCAAGTGCAGAGTCGCT
>NW_020172589.1:27408-79556 GCF_003031525.2 Neophocaena asiaeorientalis asiaeorientalis
GAAAGGCTGTGCGGTGGGAAGGGCAGCTGGGGGAGTGGAGGGTGGCAGGTGTCCACGGGTCGGGAGCGGGGCCTGGGGAGGTGGGAGGGACTTCGGCTTTTATTCTGAGAGTGATGATGAGAAGCTACTGAATATTGTCACGAGAGAGAGGCATGATCCAATTTTCATTGCAAAGAGCTCCCTTTGGCCGCGGCGAGGAAGGAGGGAGGCCTCCCAGGTGCCTGAAGGGGTCCAGAGCAGAGAATGAGGGTGAGACTGGGGAGAGGCGCTGGTGATGGAGCAAAGGGGACTTTTCAAGGTCTATTTAGGAGACAGGACTTGTCGTGGGGAAAACTGAGGTGTCGGGGCTGCCTCCCAGGATTTGGGATGGGAGCCTGGCCCATGGCAGGAAGCAGAGTGACAGCTCTGGCCTGGATGTTCATGGGTCCCTTGCCCTGACCTCAGTCATCCCAGGACCCCCGACCTTGACACTGAAGCCTACAGAGCTGGTGCGGATTCAAGGAGAGGCTGCCCAGATCATATGCTCAGCCAGCGACGTTGATGTCAACTTTGATGTCTTCCTCCAACACGGAGACACCAAGGTCAGTCCCTGGGGAGTCTGTCCATCCTTCTGACATGCCAGGCCCTGCAGGATGCAGTCCCCAGCCCCACCTCAAGCTGGCTCTCTGGGCTGAGGGCATGGTCCAGGCCCAGAGAGGGGAGTGGACTCACCCAAGATCTCACTGCCAGTCAGTAGCTGATCCAGAAGCAGGACTCGGGCTCGTGCCACTAAATCTTGTGGGGGTTGATGGGAGGAGGCAGTACTCCACCCTCTTGACCCATGACCTTTGCCCCAGCCTGTAGACAAGAGCCACATGTCAGCTCACTTCTGACTTAGCAAGGGGTTCCTAGGCCACCTCTGAAGCCCAGGAATGTAAGAATCCTTTCAGAAAAACTCTGGAGAGAGGACGGAGAGGGGCTTTTCTCAGGAGGAAATGGCATTCGGCTGCTTCTAAGAACATCCTTCCTCCTTGTGCCTACCGTGTGCCAGGCTAGCCCTGTGCCATTTGCCTGCTCCATCTCACTTACTCTACAACCCTAAGAGCGTGGGGCCAATGTCAGTCCCATTTTGCAGATGAAGAAACTGAGGCTCAGAGTTCAGTCCCTGCCCAAGGAGAGGCAGATAGTAATTCTTAAAGGCTAAGAATTAGAAACCAGATCTTTCTAATTCCTAAACAACCTCAGTATACCATTTCCATTCCTTCTGGCTGCAGCTCACAATCTCTCAACAATCCGACTTCCATGACAACCGTTATCAAAAAGTCCTGACCCTCAACCTCGATCACGTAGACTTCCAAGATGCTGGCAACTACACTTGCATGGCCACCAATGCCCGGGGCATCCACTCCACCTCCATGGTCTTCTGGGTGGTAGGTAAGCATCAGGGTGGTGGGGAAGGGTCATCAGGGATCCTGGGGTGAGGGGGTGCATAAGGGGATTGAGAGAGAGGGAGCTGATGGCAGGGAAGGAGGAGACATTGTTAGAACAGCTCGCTAGAATCCCCTTTTTCTGGGCCTGGTTAAGGAGCCACGACACTGACAGCTCTCCCAGGTCCCCCGCCCCCTGCCCCAGAATC
Source organism: Neophocaena asiaeorientalis asiaeorientalis (assembly GCF_003031525.2). Lineage (NCBI taxonomy): Eukaryota > Metazoa > Chordata > Mammalia > Artiodactyla > Phocoenidae > Neophocaena > Neophocaena asiaeorientalis. The sequence continues at coordinate 29,024 of NW_020172589.1, forward strand.
CCTCCCTCCCGCCTTGGAGGTCCCACAGTGCATGGCTGCATCTCATTCCAGCATCATTAGTTCTGTTTGGGGATTGGTGTCCAGTAGCTCCCTCCTGGGCTTCACTGTTCACTCATTCATTCCTTCCTCCATGCCTGGGAAACCCACATCACAGGGACACGTGAACAGACAATGACCACCCAGTGCGGTCATGGGGGAAGTGTGGGGTGTCCTGGGAACACCAAGCGAGACCCCCCAACCAAGGCTTGGACAAAGTGGCCTCTAAGCTGGGACCAGAAGAATGGAGGTGGGTTAGCCAGGCAGAGGGGTGGAAAAGGAAGGGGAACAGCACTGCTGGCAGAGGGAACAGCATATGCAAAGGCTCAAAGGCGAAGAGAGCAAGAGCATGTGAGACATCCAGAGAAGCTGACAACAGCAGGGACATGAAGGGGAGGCGGGGGTGGTCACAGGAAAGCAGTGCTGAAGGTAGTATCCGAGGGCAAATTGGGTGGGGAGTTTGCATCGTATCCGGTGGAGGTCATTAAATGTGTTAAGAGGAGAGCGATGAGATCAGATTGCACAGAGGGTCCACTGTGTGGTGGTCAGGAACCCACACTCCTGGGGCACATTCCAACCCGGCTCCACCAATGACTTAGGCAGGTTCCTTACTCTGTTTCCCCATCTGCAAAATGGGGATGCTAACAGTAACTGTCTCATAGGATTGCTGTGAGAATTAAATGAATATGTGAATATATATATATTTGAAGTACCTAGAATAGGACCTGGCATACAGTAAATGCTAAGTGTGCATGAGGAGATGTTATTTGAGAAGGCTCAACCCTACGCCGTGCGGATTGGACGGGAGACTAGAGCCTGGAGACCCATGAGGGCGGTTAATGCAGTGGTCCAGGCTAGAGATTGCAAAGGGTGCTGGACCACGGCAGCGGCCCAGGAGAGTCTGTCATCCAGAACGATTTCGGAGGGATGATGGACCAGACTTGGTGACTGCTGGGATGAAGGGGTGAAGGATAAAGGAGCCAAGATGGCTCCCGGGTCTTTGAACAGAGTGATTGGGTGAGAGGCGGCAACAGCCACTGGGCTGAGAATCCAGAGCTAAGGGGAGTTTCTTCAAGGTGCGGACAGGCTCTGAGTCATTTCAGTCTGGCCACACCTCGTGTGTTAAAAGTTATGGGAGCCCGAGGGGAGGCGGGGAGGGGGGATCAAGGAAGATCTTACTGGGAAGCTGACATTTGAGCAAAGACTTGAGGTGGGTGAAGGACCAAGCCATGTAGAATCTTGGAGAAGAGAGCTTCAGGCAGAGGGCAAGCAATGTTGTTAAGGCAGGTCCATGCTCACCACATGCAAGGAGTAGGTCAGCCAGTGTGACTGGGCTGGAGCTCAAGAGGAAGAGCGGTAGAAGTTGAGGTCAGAGGTGAAGGGGAAGGTCCCCGTAGATGTGGTACCTAATGAATGTGTCATCTCAAAGGGCAGCAGAGGGCACCATGCTAAGTGAAATAAGTCAGAGAAAGACAAATATTGTATGATATCGCTTATATGTGGAATCTAAAAAAGTACCACAAACGAATGAATATAACAAAAAAGAAGCAGTCTCACAGATATAGAGCACAAACTAGTGGTTACCAGTGGGGACAGAGAAGATGGGAGAGGATTAAGAGGCACAAACTACTGTGTATAAAATAGATAAGCTACAAGCATATGTTGTACAACACAAGGAATATGACTACTAATTTATAATAACTATAAATGGAGTAAAACTTTTAAAAATTGTGAAGCGCTCTGTTGTAGACCTGAAACTTATCAAATATTGTACATCAACTATACCTCAATTAGAAAAAAAAAAAGCAACAGGAATCCAGAGGAAGGAGAGCTCCCTTTGGCCTGGAGTGGATGGGTGGAGTCTCCCTAATGGGTACAAGTCTTGGAGAATGAGAAGGATCTAAATAGAAGAGAGGAAGAATATGGGGTTCCTGGTGCAGGAAATGACTTGAGCACAACATCCAAGGTTGGAATGACTGTGGTGTGTTCAGGGGACATGAGAACATCGAGATGGGTGGAGAATTGTGTGTGTGTGTGTGTGTGTGTGTGTGTGTGTGTGTGTGTGTGTGTGTGTGAAGTGGGGACGTGGCTAGGTGTGCATAGGAAGACTTGAATGAGAAGAGCCTTGAATGCCAAGCTGAATAGTGGAGGTGATGGGGAATCACAGGGAGCTTTTTGAGCAGGAACAACACAGGGTAGAAGAGTGAATTTTAGATTTCATAGAATTGAGTGAGAAGAGGAGCCCTGAGAGATCATCTGGTCTTTTTGCAAAGCCTTGGGATTTTAAGAGGGTATTAGAGTAGCTTCCATGAGAGGCAAAGAGAGGCTGAATGGATGGGGGTTTTTGCACCTCTCCTTTGCCTACAATTCAATCAGAGCAGCTTGATTTTAATTCATGCATTTACTTAGAAGAAACCAGCCAAGGCTCTTTCAGTTATAGGTACTAGAAATCAACTCAAACTGGCCTAATCAAAAGAGGAATTATAGCCAAAACCCCCATGTATATGAGCTTCTGGTTTCATTAGATTTAGGTGTTCAGGTGTGGACAAGAATCTGTTGCTTCCCAACTCTTAGCTCTTTCTTTTTCTTGCGGGGCAGCACCAAGTTTGGAAACCCCAGTGGAATGAAAGCTTCTCTTTCCCTCGAGTTCCAACAAAAATCATGGAAATTAGAGTCATGGACTCACATGCCTAGCCCCAAAATCAATCACTGGTCCCAAGGGGACAGATTACCCTGATTGGCTGGCCTGGATCACGTGCCCACTTTAGAGCTGGATATGGAAGCTGCATTGACTATACTACTACAGAAAAAGGGGGAAATGGGTGAGAGCGTATGGGAAAAAAAAAACAGACTTTTTTTTTAACTGCTAGAAAAATTTCCATGAAGTTATAACAACATAGATATATTCAATCTCTTCGTTATATAAATAAAGATGTAGAGGTGCCAAGGAGAATAGGAATTTGCCCAAGTTGTCCCAGGAACTCAGTGAAGAAGAGAAGAGTTTGGAGCCCTGGGGGTGGTGGGAAAAGAGACGAGAGAGGGCAAGTCTGGGTTATGGGCGGAGTCTGTGTGCCTGGCACATGGTAGGTGCTCAGGGAGGGCCCAGCTGAAAGACTGGCTCGATGGGTGGATTGCTAAATGAACACACACACTGGGGTATCTTCCCACTAATGCCAGATCTCTGTGCATTCTGCTTTCCAGACAGTGCCTACTTGAACTTGACCTCTGAGCAGAACCTCCTCCAGGAGGTGACCGTGGGTGAGAAGATAGAACTCAAAGTCAAGGTGGAGGCCTACCCAAGCCTGCAAAGTTTTAACTGGACCTACCAGGGACCCTTCCTTGGCCACCAGCCCAAGCTCAATTTTGTAACCAACAAGGGCACATACAGGTATCACCTATTAGCTCATATCCGCATAGCGCACAGCCAGATGGAGCAGTTCAGCCAGGAGTCAGGACACTTGGGTCCTATCTCAACCTTGCTGCGTGACCTGGAGCGAGTCCTTTCCCGTTTCTAGGTCTCATTTTTCTTGACTATGTCGAACCTCGATATCAGTCATCAGCGTCTGAGATGTAGATCAAATTAGTGTATCCCTCTGTCCTATATCCTTGGAAAATCCAATGTCCTCTTCAAGAACTACCATTTCTTGGGGGCATGCATTCTGATGGTCACCCAAGGTCTCGATCTTATGCCTCCTCTTTTGTGACTAATCCAAATGCAGAAGACAACCCCCCCCATGATTTCCACTCATAGTCACACACCTAATAGCAATCGCACGACGTATCTGCCACATACACAGGTTTGGGGAATAGAGGGAGTTAACATCTCTCAGTCACAGATATATCAGAAGTTCTTTAAAAGCCTGTGGTCATCCACCCCTGAGAATTTCTCACCAGCTGTGCTCTTCTCCACAGGCTCAGAGCTCTTCTTATAGAGTGCCGTGTGACTCTGCATCCTCCCGTCTCTCCACTCCCAGAATCCTGCTCATCCCACATGCACAACATTTTAGAAATCTCTTTTTCTTGTCTCCTGTGGACTCTGTCCTCGGGGTCTTACTTCTTCATCCAAAGTGACCTAACCCCAGGTAGTTTTCTAAACAAGAGAGTTTCTTCCCCAAGGAGGAACACTGATACCAAGTGTGAAAATAATAATTTCTTTACCCTGTTCTATTTGAATGAGAGGGTACAGCTCCATCAAGGGCAGCAAATATGTGGTGTGCGTGTGATAACTTCCCCTCCCTCACTCGTGACAGAGACCCTTAATTGATTTTTTTTTTTTTTTTTTTTTTTTGCGGTACGCGGGCCTCTCACTGCTGTGGCCTCTCCCGTTGCGGAGCACAGGCTCCGGACGCGCAGGCTCAGCAGCCGTGGCTCACGGGCCCAGCCGCTCCGCGGCATGTGGGATCTTCCCGGACCGGGGCACGAACCCGTGTCCCCTGCATCGGGAGGCGGACTCTCAACCACTGCGCCACCAGGGAAGCCCCCTAATTCATTTTTGAACCCTTTCCTAATTCATTTTTGAACCCATCCTGCCAGATGCAGCCTCAGAGTCCTTCTCAACACAGTCTCTAGGCTATATTTCCATCATAACTGGCTCATGAGAGGAGACCTGTTTGCCATCCCTGGGCTAGATAATCCCTAGACATCTTCCGACTCCCAAATTCTCTGGAGTTCTCTTCCTAGCTCCAGAAGCCCAAACCTCTTTGATTCCTGGATTCTTGTGTTGTCGATCATCAGAATCAACAAGGATGTTCCCTTGTCCTTATCTTCCTCTTCCCAGTTCCCTTCTTGTCCTTTCCGGCCAGGATTTCTAGCTTCCCCTCGTCTAAAGCAGAAGTTCTGAATCTGGAGTCTGCAGACCCCTGGAAGGAGGCTGGTCCAGGGATAGGTTTCAGGGGTCTGTAAGCGACAGGGACACTGTGGAAAGGAACCAGGGAGATGCCCTCAAACATAGTAATCTGGGGCCATTCAGCACAGGGCAGATAAGCGTGGGCACCAAACAGCCCACGTGATAGGTGTGTTCATAATGGTGATTTTGACTCATGCAGAAAGTTAAATTCTTTCAGTTTAAGAAGGAGATGTTAGTTATCTCAAGGATTGCTCTCTGAATACCATGGGGTTTAGTCTAGTAATGGCTGCAGATATTTTCCAGTAAAGAGACAAGTGCCTACAATGAGTCAGGCACTCTATCAGGCACTCTGAGTATATATCCCTTTAGTCCTTAGGTTGAGTGTGTGGATTAATTACTGTAAGTGTCACCCTTACAGAAAAGGAAGCAAAGGATCAGAGAGGTTAAGTACTTGTCTAAGGTCACACAGCTAGGAAATGGCAACATTAGGACTTGAGCCCTGTTCTCTGGAGCCCATGGCTACATCCTGCCTCTCTCCCCTCTCAAGGTTCCTCTTGGCAGGGTTGGCGCTTTAGGGATGGAAGCTGACCTGGGTGCTAGCGTCTTCAGCAAGGATTGTTTAGCCCAGTGATGGTGGTGAAAGTAGGTACATTCATTGGGACCTGTGATGTGCCTCCCAGTGCTGGCATTTTACAGACATCACGTCTACTAAACCTCAGAACAAAAGCACTTTACGGATGAAAGAAGCAATTAAGGGAATCGGGTTGGGGGTTTTTGCGTGTCTCAGGGGCACTCAGACTGGGTACTTGGGTCAGCCAAGACCTTTGTGCCCCGGACACTTTACCAAAAATAAATCCCTTATAAGGTGGTTGTCTGAGCCCACTGTCCTCACCCCAGATGGCCTGCTCCTCTCATGCAGGTACACCTCCACCCTCACCCTGCTTCACCTGAAGCCCTTCGAGGCCGGCCACTACTCCTTCCAGGCCAGAAATGCCAGAGGCGAGGAGACCCTGACCTTTGAACTCACCCTTCTATGTGAGTGATGGAGTGGGGCTGGGGACATGGGGTTCCTGAGGCTGCTGGGATGGCTGGGCTGGTGGAGAGAAGACTCAGTGTCGGGTGGTCAAGCCAGGAGGCGGGCCTCTGGGGCTGACTCCTCCCTCCTTTGCCCCTCCCTCTGCCTCAGACCCCCCAGAGGTAGAGGTCACGTGGACCCTCATCAACGGCTCTAAAACCCTGCTCTGTGAAGCCTCAGGGTACCCCCAGCCCAATGTGACGTGGGTGCAGTGCAGGGGCCACACGAACAGGTACGCGGGCTCTGGTTGCCTTCCTCACCTGGGCGCAGGGGCCGGGGCAGGGGCCGGGCACCCTGAAACTCTGAGCTACATTCTGTTCTTCCCAGATGTGGTAAGACCCAAGTGCTGGTCCTGGACGACCCAAACCCTGAAGTCCTGAGCCAAAAGCCCTTCCACAAGGTGACCGTCCAGAGCCTGCTGGCCACTGGGACCTTGGAACACAACAGGACGTACGAGTGCAGGGCCTACAACAGCCTGGGGAACAGCTCCCAGGCCTTCGGGCCTGTCTCTGTAGGTGAGCCTTTGACCCGCCTGCTCCAGGCCAAGATGGGAAGGAGGCCCAGGAAACTGCCCCACAGCCCCACCCCTGGGAACCAAGGGCCAGAGTTCCAGTGCCAAGCAGATCCCAGCCATACCGAGTTCTAGCTCTCTGCGTGTGACTCCAGGGCCCCTCCTGACCAAAGCTCTCCTGAAGCGGCGAGATGGGGGAGTCTAGGACCCGTGGGGCTGGAAGTAGTGGGGAGAAGGGCAGAGGGGATGCAGACGTGAGATGCAGAGAGAAAGCAGCTTGAAGCAGCTACAGCCGCATCTGGCCCCTCTCCTCACATTCCTGCACTTGAACTGACTCATTAGTTCATGAGTGTGTATTTGGGACTCACTTCGTGCAGGGAGCAGTGCCTCCCCGGAGCGTAGTCCGGTGATGTGAGCAGGCGACAAATGAACAGTCCCCTCACCCCCTCCCCCAATCCCAGGGCCGGCCTTGACAGCCTTCTCCATCCCTCCCAGATTCCCTTCCTGCCAGAGACACAGTCCTATCCATTCAGGGCCACTGTCCGGGGCGGGGGTCACTAACACAGCTGCATCATCCGTCTAGAGGAAGAGGCATCTTTCTCTGCGTTGCACAAAGGCTGCATGTGGGTTAGTTCTCTGATTCTGAGAGGCCCAGGGCTGCACAGGCCCACAGAACCCTCAGGTCTCTAAAAAGCAGATTCAGCACCCACCGTGTGCCAGGCCCTGGTGAGGTTCTCTGGGCCCAGAGAGGACAGAGTGGGAGCCTCTGCCTGGCTCACAGGGGGCCCGCAGGTGCCCCAGCTGCTGGCCTTGGAGCAAGTGGGGCTGAGGCCCGATTCCACATGCCGCTGCCTCGGCTGCTGTCTTGCAGCTGGTGGTCGTATATCACAAATAATAAAGCCAACATTTTCTTGAAGGCTCACACTGCGCCAGGCATCACGCTAAGCCCTTTGCAGGCATTATTTCAGTGAACTCGCACACCCCTAGGAGGTTAGTCCAGTCTTCCTTCCCCCCTGGGGCGTGCTGAACCTGAGGCTTAGAGACAAGTCACAGGTTCAACTGTCACACCTCCTAAGTGGCAGAGGTGAGGCTGGGCCTCAGACTCATGCTGCTGATCTGGGCCAGGACGTGGAAATTATGTCCTTCCAAACACATCAAGGGAACTAGGGCTGTTGATCTGGGAAGAGGAGACCCCGGGTCCGTGAACCTGGCTTTCAGACTCCCAGAAGGGCTGTGTGGTCCCAAAGGGCACTCGGGGAAGCTGCAGGGAAATGCTGGGGAGGCAGATTTCAGTCTAACCTCTAGAAGGTCTTTCCATCCGAGCTGGCCGGAGGTGTAGGTGGTAAGTCTCCACACTGGGGGAGGGTGCAAGTCATGGCTGAGCCCCAGGCCAGGCTGCTGCAGAGGCTCCTTGCACGGGCAGTGGGTGGGCTGCGTGACCTGAGGGGCTCCGCTGGCCACAGAGGCGGCGAGTCTGGGCAGGGTTTGGAGCTGGTCACGAGCAGTGCTAGAGAGGTGGTCCTCCCTGCCCCCGGCTGGGGGAGGGTCTACGGGCTTCCCGCTGAGAGGACTCCTCGTTCAGTCAGTAAGCATTTATTGGGCACCTACTGAGTTCCAGGCAACTGGCCTGTTCCAGTGGGGAGCAGGTGGTCTCAAAGGCCCTTTCTGCTGCTCACTCCTCTGCCCCACCCTTTCCAGGAGCCTACACGCAGCCCCTTGATGAGCCCCTCTTCACGCCGGTGCTGGTGGCCTGCATGTCCGTCACGGCCTTGCTGCTGCTGCTACTCCTGTTGCTTTTGTACAAGTACAAGCAGGTGAGCCTGGACAGGGCTGGGGGGCGGCCAGGCACCCGAGTGAGCCAGACCCTGGGGCAGTGCCCCCAGGCTGTGTGGATCCACCCTTCAGCCCCGTGAATACGAATTCGTCTGTCAGCCAGTCATTGAACCAACAGCCCTTTAATGGGCGCCTGCTGTATGCCAGTGTCAGTGGCTGGGTGAGCCAAGACTCGGAGCCTCTGAGGTTTTGCCCTCGTAGAAGTCTCTGTCTAGTGAGCTGGACGGTTGCTAATCGAATAGCCACGGAAATGAGGGCGTGGATCACAGAGAGAGAGATGCTACGGGGAGAGCCGTGGCCGTTGGGGAGAGCATGAACATGGGAACTTGTCCCAGCTGGGGGCTTCCAGGGACACAGAGAGGGTATCATGGGGCCAGGCCTGTGTCTCTGTCAGGTGGCAGGTAAGTTAGTGGAGGGGAAGGCCTGACCATCATCGTCCTCGTCATTTAATATGATTATTAATCAAGTCTGCACGTTGACGTTTAGTGCACTGCCTGTCACCCTGAGTGCTCAGCGAGTGATGGCGATTTTAGGGGCATTGTTACGAAGCATGTTACCTACATCCCCTCATTTACTGACCTCAACAGCCACGGCATGTGGGTAGTATCACTACCCCATTTTACAGAGTTGGAAGCTGAGGTTCTGAGAGGTTGAGACAGTTGCCCTAGTCTACAGCCGGTCAATGGCAGAGGCTGGTTTTTTAAAAGCCATTTTGTAAACCCATGGAATCATCTTATCTTACCCTCAAAACAATCTAAAGGCAGGGACTAGGGCAGTCAGCATTTTACAGTAAGGAAGCAGGCTCAGCAAGGTTGAAGGACCCGCCCAAGAGTCCCAGTTGCCTTGCACCCCAGAGCCTGTGGCCTCCACCACTTAGCCTCCCTGCCTCCCTACATAAAAGACTACTTCTGGTGCAGTCAGGCACTGGGAGGGCCAGGCCAGAAGGCTGTGGGAGGCCAGAAGTGGAGGGATCTTTTCTGGCTGGCAGGGAAGGGAGTCTGCTTGGAGGAGGTGGCTTGGCGTGGGTGGGACAGGCCTTGGAGAACGGGGTAGGCAGCCAGGGGGAGATGAGATTCAGGGAAAGGATGTCTCTGGGGGAGAGGGCGCTGTGTACAAAGAGGCAGGTGGGGAGAAGACCAAGGTGAGTTCCGGAAATACTGATGCCTGGAAGAGGACCCAGGTGGGGACAGGTTGGGGGTCTGAGGGGTTGGACCCCATCCTGTAGGTTCAGCAGGTGTGAACAAGGGAGTGAGGTGAGTTAGGGGTGAATAACCCACCTTGTGGGCTCCTCTGCTGCCTTCTCTTCCCCACACCTGCCTTGTGGGTTTTAGTGTGAGTAGAGGACTTGGAGTAGATAGGTAGGTGGTATGTGGGGGGTGCCTCAGGGGCCCACGGGATGCCCGGTGCTTATGTCAGCACACAGCATGAGGAGGCAGCTCTGAGTGCAGAATCCAGGGCCCCAGGTCAAGTCTTCAGGGATCTGAGTCCTGCTCGGACACTGGTTTGCCATGAGACCTTGGCTGGGTGACTGCCCTCTTTGGGCTTCATGCAACCTTGGCGGGTGGACTGCCCGCTCTGGGCCTCATTTTCCCCACCTGTTCGTGGTGGGGTGGGTGACCTTTACAGCCTCCTCCTGTGACATGCCAAGAGGCTGATGGTCTCGTTTAAGAGCCAAGGGTTGGGAGTTGCATGGATCTGGGTCTGAATCTTGGATGGGCCCAACCTCAGACAGCCCTCCAATCCCAAGATGCACGAGCTATCTTGAGTTTCCCAGCCAACTTCCTCCTGGGTCCAGGGTGTGCAGCATCCATTCGGAGCACTGTCCGTGCCCACCACCCTGCTGAGTCCTCTACACGCCGTCACCTCGGTGAACCTTCAGCACAGCCTGGTGCGGGGCTGCCATTATCAACACCATTTCACAGATGGAGAGACAGAGGCTTGGAGACACCAATGTTCCTAGAGTCCTAGAGCCTGGCAAGGCGGGATTCAGACCCAGATCCATCCAACTCCGCCCACCTCCGGGGACAGGACTTCACTCACTGTTGTGGCCTCCCGTTCCTTCTCTGCGCAGCTCTGTTGCAAAGTTCTTCCTTATATGGAGCGGAAAACAGCCTCTCCGTCCCCACAGAGCCGCCTCCTCAGCCCTGCAGAGATTCTAGAGAAGGGCCCAGTTCCCCTCCAGCCCTTTCTGCCTTGGGCCGCCCAGCCCCCTTGGCCAGCCATGGTTTGGGGACACCTTACGCTCTCTTCACGGGACCACTTTTGGAACACGTACTCTGGTCACCTCTTATCCCATTTACGAAACTGAACTGGCCCCTGAGCTGACCCAAGGCCAAGAGAAGGAGGACATCCCAGGGGTCAAGATGGCCACGCCCTGCCTCAGGGCTTGTTGTCCAAGTGTCCTCTGCTTTGCTCCACGGGGTTCTGAGTCTTGCCCCTTCACTGGGGACTCAGCCTGGCTTGTCCTCACTACTCAGGCCTGAGGGGAGGGGTGGCCCCGCTTGGGGGAAGGGTTGCTTCTGTCTCAGGGCTGACTCATCGCCTTTCTGGCCCCCAGAGAGACCACAAGGGGGGCCAAGGGGGAAGAGAAAAGGGCAGGAGTCAGCAGGCTGGAAGGAGGAAGGACATGGGGAAGAAAGGATGATGGTGATGGGGAGGACCGAAGGAGACGGGGAAGCCACTGGAATTCTGGGCGTTGGAACTGAGCTCTGGGGATTGGGAGGTATATGGGGGAAGCACAGGAGGGTCCCCAAGATTTCCAGTGGAAACTGTTCAGATCTCCCCCTTCCTGAGACAGGAAACATCTGCCCACCCAAAACAGCAGGCCTGGATGGGGAGTTGTGGGGACTTTGATGATTCCATGCCTACCTCGGTCACCAAGGGGAAGTGGCCTGGGCCTGCTGTGAGGATTAAGTGAGATGACGAACGTTGAGTGTGGAGCCCAGCACCCACTCACAGGAAGTGCTCGGGAGACGCTCACTGATAGCATTATATTCCGAGGCTGCCCATCCTGGCCTCCCCATTAGGGTTCTCCTTCAAAGGAGAGGCCCCTCTGGGTAGAAGCCCCCGGGAGTTACACAGGAGCCCTGTCTAGGGATAGCAGAGGCTGAGCAGAGCTAGTGTCTGCTTTCCAGGAAGAGGGGTGGGGATGCCTGAGGCAGGCGTGGGAGAGCTGCGTCGTCCTCCAGGTATCAGGTCTGGGATTCAGAGAGAGAGCTGAAGTTCCAGCCAGATAGCCAGCTCGCGGTGGGCTGGCGAGGGGCCAGAGGAAGGAGAAGTGGCAGGGGGGGAAAAAACAGCCGTCACCACAGTGGCTCCTGGAGATGGAAGTGGCCAGGCGAGGTCAAGGAATCCCTCCCGGTTCTGTGTCCATCCTTTGCGTTGGGAAGGCACCCACACACAGGGTTTGAATCCTCGGACATTCAGGAAGTCCTCTTCCTGTCCCGTTTCAGACTATCTGCTGAAACTGTAACATGGATGTCCTTAGGTTCACCGCTAGTCTCTCGTCCTGAATCAGGACCTGGAAATTCTTCCTCATGTCTAACTGCAGTCTTTCCCCCCGAACTACCATCTGGAAGTCCTTCCCTATGGCTATCTGGAGTCTTTTCCCTTAACCTGGTGAGACTTGTCACCTCCTCCCCAGCACCCACTTTAGCTCCCCCTGCCCGAGTTGGGTGCCCCATGTAGGAGCCCAGCTGCTAATCACAGCCCAGCTGGTCCCTGTCCCCCGCAACTGACCGGAAAGAGAGCTGGACTGCTGACCCGAGGCCTCAGTGTCCTCCACCGCCCCAGCCCAGCTTCCACTTTCCACCTAAACTCTGTCTGCCATCAGCACTTCTCATGGGTACCCCTGGCATGATGCCCCCATGCAGCTGCCACCAGGGGCAGGAAAGAGAGAGGCAGCCACTCCTCCTCAGCTTAGGCTCTGCCGCCAGCTGGCTGGTTGGAACAGCACGGAGAGCCTGAGGGGAATGCGGGTCCTCCAGACGCCCGCTTTCTTGTACGTGGGGTCTCTCTCTGTTGGTCCTTGAGCAATGTAGAGTCGGATGCATCACTCGCCTGCATCGAGCCTCAAAGGGTTCACCTTGCGCTTCGAGAACTCATTGCAGCCCTCAAGACTTTCCTGCCTCCAGAACCGCCCCCCCCACCGCTCCCCTCCAGCCACACGGCACCTTCCAGTCCCTTAGACTCGCCAAGACCTTTCCCACCCCCAGGCCTCCACTCCCTGCACCCGCGAAGTGCTTCCCCTGCTGCTCACGTGGCCAGCTCCCTCTCGCCTCCTCAGGGGCCCTCCCTGACTTGTGTGCAGTTGTCCCCGGCGCTCTCTGTCCTATTACTTTGCTTTCTTATCTCCATAGCACTATTCGAAAATTTCCTACTTATGTATCTGAGTCGATTGTCCGTCTTAGCAACTAGAATGCAAACTCCAGGGGACAGGGACTCTTGTCAAACTCTGAATCAACGATGCCTGAAACAAATAGGTACTCGGTGAAATATTTGGATGGGAATAATATTCAGCCTTAAAAAGGAAGGAAATGCTGACATAGGCAACAACGTGGACGAACCTTGAAGACATCACGCTAAGTGAGATAAGCCGGTTACAAAGGGACAGAACCTGCATGATTCCAGTTCAATAAGGTACCCGGAACAGTCAGATGCATGAGATAAGTGGCTGGGGGCTCGGGGGAGGGGGGAACAGGGAGTTGTTGTTTAGTGAGCACAGACTTGCAGCTTTTCAAGATGAAGAGAGTTCTGGAGGTTGGTTGCACAACAGTGGGACTGTATATAACACTACTGAACGGTATGCTCAAAACTGGTTGGGATGGTAAATTTTGTTCTTACCACAAGTGAAAATAAAACAGACAAGTAATAATTGGATGGGAGGATGGATGGATGGATGGATGGATCTACAGTTCCACCCTCCCTCCTGGCTCAGGAATTACCACATTATCAGAGCTGTCAAAACCCTCAGAGGTGGTCCTGTCTAAATCTTTCAATACACAGGTAGGGAAACTGAGGCTTGGAGAATGGACGGTCCCATGGTAAGGCCAAGCCAGGCAGGGACGGGGCTCTCAGTGCCGTGGGCATGAGATGACACAGCCCCTCTCACCACGTCGCAGGCCACACCGACCTCCTCCCGCTGTGCGGTGGGACTGCCCAGCCCCTGTCCTTCCGGGTCGGGATGATGTCCAAGATCCACCTGCCAGGCCCAGCTGACCCATTGCCTCCTCCCTCTCCCTCTGCAGAAGCCCAAGTACCAGGTGCGCTGGAAGATCATTGAGAGCCACGGGGGCAACAGCTACACCTTCATCGACCCAACCCAGCTGCCCTACAACGAGAAGTGGGAGTTCCCCCGGAACAACCTGCAGTTTGGTGAGCCAGGGTCTCAGCACCCAACACTCCCTCCTGTCACAGGGCCAGCGTGGGTGGCAGGGAGCCTGTGGGCCCTTAGGTGCCCTGGGGCCTAAGCAGGCTTTGTGTGCGGCAGGTAAAACCCTTGGAGCAGGCGCCTTTGGGAAGGTGGTAGAGGCCACGGCCTTCGGTCTGGGCGAGGAAGATGCTGTTCTGAAGGTGGCTGTGAAGATGCTGAAGTGTGAGTGCAGGAAGCAGGTTTGGGGTAGCGGGTAGGAGGTGGTATATGCCAAGGGAGGGTCTGTTCTGTTGTCACAAGGGCATCACCCACATTTTCGGCCTGACAGGGCCTGCGGAACAGAGCCTGGGATCGGGGGTGAGGACTCTCGGCTTTCTTTGTGAGCTCCCGGCTCCCTCTAACTCCTGGGTGTGGAAGGGCTTCTGCCTGAGCCTCGAAGGGGCTCAGGGGCACAGAGGCCATCCTGGCCTATGGCCTGGCCACAGGTTGGTCTCCTGCCACCCAAAATCAGCTCAGTAACAGGCCATCTCTCCTCTCTCTCTCTCCCCGTAACTCCCATCGTGTGTCCTCATTTCTCCTGCCTCTTTCGGCTTCTGATTGCTTTGGGGCTCTGGGTCCCCTCTGCTTCGCTCCCCTGGGCGTCTGTGTGCGCGGCTCTCCATGTCCTGCCGTTTCTCTGTCTGTGGGACCTGTGGCCCCATCTCCCAGCCACGGCTCACGCTGACGAGAAGGAGGCCCTCATGTCGGAACTGAAGATCATGAGCCACCTGGGCCAGCACGAGAACATAGTCAACCTCCTGGGAGCCTGTACCCACGGAGGTAAGGGGCCCTGGCAGGCATGGGGGCCCGTCGTGGTGGGGCCTCTTGGGTGTCTGAGGGTCCCAGGGCTACCTCACTCCATCTTCCCCTTCCCGTCTCCACAAAGTGAAGGTGGGATCCCTGTCTCAGCAACCCTTGAATTCCTAGGCCAGATGCCTGGACTGGTCAGAAGCTGCTTATGGGTGACAGGCGGTTCTGTGAGATCTGCTCAGTGGCTCTCAGAGATGGGTGGGCATCAGAGTCACCTGGAAAAGGAGAAAAGAGCGCAGATGCCTGGGCCCTGCTCCAGGGAGTCTGACGCTATGGGTCTGGAGTGAAGCCCTTCAAATCTACCTTTTAGGAAGCCCCCACTCAAAGAGGCTTGGACACTCACCACAGGGCCCACAGAAGTGCCCCAGGGCCTGCTGGGACTCTCAGTCCACTCCAATCTCTTCTCCTGTAGCAGCTCTGACTGGTGTGGAACTGTCATAGATTTCCTTCGAAGAAAGAATTATTCAGCTACAGTTTTTTGGAGGTTCCTCTGCTTTAGACAGTTGGGTCACTGAGGTCACCCAGAAAGCAGAGAGGGCTGCTTATAGGCAGGCAGGATTAGAACCCGGGGCTCCTGAGTTCCAGTCCAGGTTCTTATTGCCCCCGCCCCATGTTCCTGTCCACATGGGGTGGTGTGTTAGGGGTGCACTGACCCCACTCTTGGCTGCTCTAGGCCCTGTCCTGGTCATCACTGAGTACTGCTGCTATGGCGACCTACTCAACTTTCTGCGAAGGAAGGCGGAGGCCATGCTGGGACCCAGCCTGAATCCAGGCCAGGACCCCAAGGCAGGCACCGGCTACAAGAACATCCACTTGGAAAAGAAATACATCCGCAGGTTGGTGAAAGACAGGAAGGAGGCCAGGACTGGGAGGTGGGGCCCCCATGTCTGTCCCCGAAGTCAGCTCAGGGCTGCGTGGCTTGTGTGGCCCTCACCTTCCCGTTGGTGCTGTGTGGAGTAGCCACCCATATTATGTGGGCAACTCAGTTCTCCTCCTATTTATTCCCATCATCCAACAAATGTTTGAGCCCCTGCTATGTTCTGGGAGTATTGAGGGCAAAGATGGGCCGCTCATAGTCTGGTGGAGATGGGCATTAATGAAATCATTATCTTATCATACGTAAAAGATCAACCAAGATCCATCCGGGGCCCTCGCTAGCGATGGGCAAATCTTGGGGATAATGGCCCTGTTTCTCCCATAGCATGTGCTGTCGGGGGCTGGAGGGCACCCATTCCACTTTTGAGTAGCCATGCAGAAGTGGGATAGAGTCTTTCTGGCGTTGAAAGAGCAGGGGCAAAACAGCATAGCTGTGGCCAGGTCCCTGGTCCACTTGGGCCTCAGCTTCCCCAGCAAGCCACCAGGGGTTGAACCCCTCAGGGTCTCTCTGCTCTCTCGTTCTGTAATGCTGTGATTCCTGGAAGCCACCCAGAGGCAGATGGACAGAGCCACATTGGGGAACCAGAGAAAGGAAGTGGCCTTTGTGTCACACATGAGTCAAGGGCAGAGGCGGAGCCTGGCTGGATTCTGCTCTGTTGACTCCTTGTCCAGTGCTCACCTGAGCTACACTGATCTCCTGGGAGTCTTGGACTCGGGGCTTGTGAGGCTTCAGGGCCAGGCTGCTGGGTCAGAACAAGGGTATATATACACTGGGCTCCTATCCTACCAATGTCAGCTACCAAACCAGGGGAGGCAAAAGGGGAAGGAGGCCATTTCACTCCACCCAGTGACCTCGAGTATGGGGGCTGGCGGGATTTTCTCTGATTTTCTGACACCCTTTTGAGTGGGTGGCTCACACCGGGCCTCAGCAGGCTGGAAACTCAGGCCAGAGCAACTCAAAATGAGAACTGAAGTCAAGTATTAGCTTCCATCTTCAAATCTACAGATGGGGAAAGGATTCCGAGTCGGGTGATTGCAAGGGCAAACGGCCTGTGAACCAGTCCTTAATGAGATCCCAGGCTACATTAATAGAAGTACACTTTCTAGACCAAGGGAGTGGATAGTTTAATGGTCAAACCATAAATAAAGCACTAGCTTGTTTTTCTGGGAACACGAGAGTAAGGACATCGTCAAGGTGCACAGCTGTATCACAGAGGGAGCAGGAGGTGAGAGGTCCAGGCTCCTATCTGGTTGGAATATTAGAAGCAGTGGTGGCTATTCAATGCGGAGCAGTGCTTCTCAACCTGAACAGCCACCCGAAGCACAGGCTCACAGGCTTCTGAGAGCTGTTAGGAATGTACAATCTCAGGCCTACCCAAACCTGCGGAGTCAGAATCTGCATTTAAATAAGATTCCCCAGGTGATTCGTACGCACATGGATACGTTTAAGCAGCACTGCTCTAGACCAGTCCTCAACTCTGGCTACACACGGGAGTTGCCTGGATTAACGTGTAAGTGGGAATGACTGGGTCTTACCCCTAGAGTTTCTGAAGTCTTTGGTTTGATGGTCTGAGTATCTGGAACTCCCTGGGTGATTTTAATGTGCAGCCAGAAGGGAGAGCCGTGATGTAGACAAGAGGGCTCAAAGAAGGGGCCCTGGAATATGCTCGAAGTCCTGCTGGGCTGTTCCAGAGAAGAGGGAGATGCTTCTGGAGGGCAGAGTGAGGACCAGGAGGAGGAATAGCCCGGGGGCAGATCAGCATTAGGAACAGTGGAGAACTTTCTAACAGGTAGAGCTGCCCAAAGAGAGAACAGGTGGTAAGCTCCCTCACTGGATGGCCAAGCAGAGGTCACTGATCAAAGGAGATGTCAGAAAGGGAAGTTCAAGTTGACCCTGAGGTCCCTTCCTTTCTCTGCTGAGTGGCTGGGAGAGGCCTGAGCTGGGCAGTGCAGTGACAGGCACTGACCAGCCCGCGGTCCCCTCTCCTATGCAGGGACAGCGGCTTCTCCAGCCAGGGTGTGGACACCTATGTGGAGATGAGGCCCGTCTCCACTTCTTCATCAAATGATTCATTCTCTGAGCAAGGTGTGGAGGAGGTATCAGGGCTGAGGGAGACGAGAGGGGCTGCTTGGGTTGAGGTGGGGAGGCCGCCCTGACACCTCTCCCCACACCAGACCTGGACAAGGAGAACAGGCGGCTGCTGGAGCTGCGTGACCTGCTCCACTTTTCCAGCCAGGTGGCCCAGGGCATGGCATTCCTCGCTTCCAAGAACGTGAGTCAGAAAACAGGTCCCTATGATGTGTGGTCACCCAGGGTGTGGGGGGCGGGGGGGGCAGGGGCAGCCAACACCCCGTGAGGCTGGATGGATGAGGACAAGGGGGAGAAAAGGGAGTGTGTGAAGGGGGCCGTCCTCCTTACAACACAGGCCTGGGAGTCTAGAGCCTGAATGCTGGCTCTGCCGCTTGCTGTGCGGCTTTGAGTAACTGCTGAACCTCTCTGAGCCTAGGTTTCTACACCTATGGAAACGGGCACAATCGTAGAATGGCATGAAGGTGGAATTGGGTTACAACGTGTGCAGATGCTTAGGGAAGGGCCTGGAACGGCAGGGCCCTGAGGGTGGCAGCTCCTGCTCCCGTTAGGAGCCCCAGGGCTCACTGCTCCTGGGCCCGTGCAGACCACCTAGCTCTGAGGCAGCTCCTGCCACGCAGGGCCCGAGGGCCAGAGTCATGGTGGTTTCTCAACACTGACTGTATGCCCACATTAAGTTTTCCTAGACCTGGGTCTTGGTAGAAGGTAGGGACAGGATCCAGGGTACAGGACCAAAACTGATGCCCACTTCCTCGAGGAGGACCCCAAGCCTTCTGGGTGGGGTCCTGGCTGTTCCTCCTGCACCTCGGGCTCAGGTAGCGGGGGCGTCAAGACTAACCCTACAGTGCTTTCCCTCAGTGCATCCACCGGGACGTGGCAGCCAGAAACGTGCTGCTGACCAGTGGCCATGTGGCCAAGATCGGGGACTTTGGTCTGGCTAGGGACATCATGAATGACTCCAACTACATCGTCAAGGGCAACGTGAGTGCTGGGAGGGCTGGGCCAGGCTGGAGAGGGGTGGTGACCCAGGGTGCAAGGTGACTGGGGTCTGCTGTGCCAGGCCCGCCTGCCCGTGAAGTGGATGGCCCCAGAGAGCATCTTCGACTGCGTCTACACAGTTCAGAGCGACGTCTGGTCCTACGGTATCCTCCTCTGGGAGATCTTCTCACTCGGTAAGCCGCTGGCGCAGTGCAGGCTCAGCGTGGGGCTGACTGGTGCTTGGTTACCCACGGTGTCCTACACCTCGTGGAGGATGCTAGTCCAGGACACTTGGTGGTCAGGGCAGAGCAAGGGCTGCTAAGAGTGCAGGGATGGGCGAAGTATCTTAAAACCAAGCGTTGCAGCTCCAGAGTGGGCGGGGCACACCCCCTACCTCGACAGGCACTCCCTCCAGGAGGTTTCCTCACCTGTCTGCTTGTGCAGTTGCCAGTTTCCTAGAACGCTGTTTGCCCTCACTCTCTGAAACATGCGTGTCTTTGAAGATACAGCTCCCATTTCTGGAGCACTAGGCACAGGAAGTTGGGCTAAGCCCTTCAATGTACTCCTCTACCAAGCTCTTATTCCAAAGCCTGTGCTGGAATTTTGTGGGTGTGATGAGGCCTGGCTGAAGACTTTCAACGTCCTAGAAGCCTAAGCCGTTTGCAGTGCCCGGCATATAGTAAACACTTGTTAAGCGGAACTGCTGTTCTATTATCGCAGTCCAGCTGGGACCCCGCACACCCAGCCCTGCCAAGATGTGTGGGGGAAGGTGACGGTGAGCACTGGATATGGTCTTTTCCATGATCCTGTCCTTTGCAGGCCTGAACCCCTACCCTGGCATCCTGGTGAACAGCAAGTTCTATAAACTGGTGAAGGACGGATACCAAATGGCCCAGCCCGCGTTTGCCCCAAAGAACATGTAAGTGAAGGACCCCAGGGAGGAAGAATACCCCAGGATTTGTTGGAAGTGGATGGGAAGGTGTGTGGCCTGTCTTTCCTGTCCACAACGTTCCAGGGTCAGGCTTCCACTTGCCCACAGTGGACTAAGACACCTTTTTATCAACTTCAGGGTTTCCACTGGTTTCCCAGGTAGCACGGGGTGGGGGGGACATTCTCAGAGGGCTCTCAGCTGGGGCCGGCCCTAAGACGGATGATGGATGTTTAACTCAGACTCTGTTGCTATGACCTCAAGAGGGCTCTCTTTCCTTCCCTGTCCTGGAGCTCTGTGGTGGCGGCCAGCCTCTCACTCAGCATAGCCAGCCAGCCAGCCGCTGCAGCCTCTTAAGTGCCTCACACCAGCCAGCCCACCCCAGGCTCCTCACTGGCTCCCTGCCCTCACCACAGCCTTCCCCCACACTCGCTGGCCCATCTCACCCACTGCATCTTTCTCCAGCCACTGTCTCTCCACGGCTGCTCCCTAGATGCCACCCAAGCGCTTACTGCCAAGGTGGGTGCACTCAGCCAGCTAGCTCCTCAGCCACTTTAGTCCTACCATCAACTGGCCTCTTAAACCTACCTGCAGGCAGCAGGAGCGCCCCTTCTTCATCCTAGGAGCTTGGGCAAAAGAGCATCTCTGAGCTTTTTTCCTCCTCAGTTACCACGCCCATTTTGACAAAAAGCCCCTTTTCCCGGGGTTACTGGAAAGATTAGATAATGCACACCAAGGACTTCGCACTGGCTTTGTGCAAAGCTCACTTCTGACTTGGTTTTGGGACCTCTGCGAGGCAGGACCCTGGAGTGTGTGTGTGTGTGTGTGCGTGCACAGACATGATGAGTCCCAGGCCCACAAGTAGCTTCTGTCCTGCCTCAGATACAGCATCATGCAGGCCTGCTGGGCCCTGGAGCCGACCCGCAGACCCACCTTCCAGCAAATCTGCTCCCTCCTTCAGGAGCAGGTGTTAGTGGATAGAAGAGAGCAGGTGAGTGGTGCCAGGCTCAGGGTGGGTGGCTGGTTAAAGCTGGGCCTGACTGATCAGTTCTGACCATCCCCTGACATCCCCCCACCCAGGACTACAGCAACCTGCCAAGCAGCAGCAGTGAGCCGGAGGAGGAGAGCTCCAGCGAGCACCTGGGCTGCTGTGAGCAGGGGGGCATTGCCCAGCCCCTGCTGCAACCCAACAACTACGAGTTCTGCTGAGGAGGTGACCCCAGGGATGCACTCTCTCCCCTCCTCCGTGGACGGGGCACCACGGGAAGAACACAGACTGTGCCCTCGGTCATTTCCCTCAACAGCCCCGCTCTGAAACTCGGGACTGTGGGAGCTACAGGAGGTTGGAGAGAACCCCACTCCCAGGGCCTGAGCCATCACTGCCAGTCAGGGGCTGGGGCTCAGCCCCACCCCACCCCCGCCAGTTCTCAATGCTGTGGCCTCATGTGTGCTATGCCAACTGGGAGAATACCCAGCTCACTCTTAGCCTGTTCCCACTTCCTCCCCTCCTTCCCTCCTGTTTCAAGGGAAAGGGATTGGTTTTGTGACTGAAGTCCCCAGGAGCTGCCCAAACCTTGGGGAAAAAACAAGGCTCCCTGGCCCTTAGAACACCTGCCGAGTGGATCAAGGAGAGCAGGCCAGTGCTCAGGGCTGCACTTGGTTCAGGCCCTTGGAGCAGGGTGACTCCTTTGTACGAATCTAATTGTCCCTCTCTGCCCTCTAAGCCTTCTCTCCACGGCCCCACCCACCCTAGGTCTGGTATTGCTGCAATGAGCCAGGTGGCAGCTAAAGGTTGGGGTGCTCTGTCCGGCCCCGCCCTCCTGAGCTGGAAGGCAGGGGCCCCGTGTGGCTGGCCACACCAAGCAAGCAGCACACACTCCAGGTTGACTCATCATAACTAACAGTCACGCTGTGGGATGTCTCTGTCAGCATTAAACTAACAGCATTAACACAGCTGGCCTCTGGTCTTGGTGCCATGCGGATTCCCGGGGACCTCCGTCCATCTTTCCGCGGTGAGTGCCCAACCCCACTGAGCTGCATACAACGAGGCTGGAATGGACTCTTGTTGCACCCAAACCATATAATTAACTTTATTCTGGTCGGGGAAGAGGGAGGGAAAAAAAGCCACCTATTCCACTCCTCTCAATAAATTAAATAACACGGCCAACTCCCGTGCCCTAAGCAAACTTTGGGCACTTGAGCCAGTCCTGCTGTTTCCTTACGGCCCAGTCTGCTTACCCTTCACAGAAGGGAGTTTTTCCTACTGCCCCCAGGTTACATCATGCTCACGGGCCACATCCCCTCTGTGATGAGGGTCCAGAGAGGATGCAGGCTGCAGCAGCAGTGACCAGGAAAGGAGGAAGGGGATCCTCTTCCTCAAAGCTTGGGGCAGGGAGGCTAGGCCTGGAAGAGAGCTGTGGCTCACACTTTCTCAGCTGCCCCTAGATGTGGGTGCAGAGGGAATGCATTCCTCCTCTGGGAGAAGGACCCCTGGAGCTAATGAAGCCCCCAAGGCCCCGAGTCAAAGGCAACAGGCCGCAGGGGCTGGAAACGGTGTCCCTGGGTGGGAAGGGAAACCTCCTCAGCAGCCTTAGCCAACCCAGGACCTCCACCCCGACCCACAGGCGCCCCTGGGAAGCCAGCAGCTACCTGCCTTCTCTCAGCCTCCCTGCCCCTTTACTGAACATATGGTGCCACCCAAAGAGTGTCCTGGTGCCTGTCCCGACCCCCAGAAGGCTGAGAACCAAGGACCCTGGGCTCCACCGTGCTCAGGAAATGGAAGCTCTTTGGTCAGTCCCAGCATCAGAGGCTGGTCCCCTGGATGGATCTGCCTCGGGCAAGGGCCTTACTATGGCTTGAGAGAGATGGTGCGGTCCCTGCACCAGAGCCCGGCTTACTCTGCAGCTGTGGCCACCTCCTCTTCCTCAGCGTCCTCCTCCGTCTCCGTCTTGATCTGAGCAACCCCGAGGCGGTACAGGGTGTCTCGGATGACCACCTCGCCAGGCTGGCAGCTCTGCACAACGTCGTGGATCTGCCGGTTGACAATCTCGCGACTAGTAAGGAAGTCCACGAGGCGGTTGTAGAGGTAATAGTGGGTGGCATTGTCAAAGGCAATGGGCCGCTGGCGGACGCTGTTTGGTTTGCTGTCTGCAAAGGAGGACAGGATGGCCGCGTAGGGCGCCAACTCAGGACACAGGGCCAGGGAGTGGTGCCCAGCACTGGGGTCGCCAGGACTGGGCTGTGTGCCTGCATGGACGATGCGCCGTGTGGCAGTCTTGGTGACCGGGTGCTGGACAGAGTGCTCAGCCTCCGACATATCCACCGTATAATGCTGGTCCAAGAGTTCCGGGCAGGACACGCTCTACAAGGGAGATGATAAGCCACTGTGAAGTGAGGGAAGATTAAGGTCCAAGCTGTGTGACGGGTGAGAGTGAAAGCTGTGGGTGAGCCAGCTCTGCTTAAATCCTACCGTCACCACAGAACACGATTCCCGGGGCAAGTCCAAGTCCCCCTTTCCTCCTCCCCTGTGCCTCCGTTTCCTCGTGTGAGAATGGGGACAGTAACAGTGGCCACCTCCCAGAGCAGATGCTGGATTACCTGAGCTAATATTTATATCTGCCTAAACAATCAGACTGGGGCTGCAGGGGAACAGGAAGGAAGTGGTTCCCACGGAGGCTCAGATGCCTCACACCAACCTTACAAACCCAGTGAGCCCCATGGACTAAGGCAAGTGAGGACAGTGAGGGCCCCTTCCTATTACCAGTCCTAACGTCTCTTCTAGCCAAGGGCCTGTGCCCGTGCTGAGAACCACAGCCTGATACAGCGCACCAAGACAAGGAGACCAGGGCTCTGCCATTCATCTGCTGTGTGACACTCGACAGGTCCATTTTCACCTCGGGCTCTTACTTTCCCCTTTTAATTAGAGGAAAGGGGTTGATACGGTCAGCGTTTTCTAAGCCACTGTGCCTCTAGATCACAACACAAGGAGTGCCACGCAGCATATTCGGTCAAAGCCAAAACAGGGCTGGTCTGGGCCTTTAGTATGTCAGCGTGCACAGTGTCCTCAAAGGTGGCAATTTTCTAGGCTTAACTGCAAGGTGACCCCCTTGACCCCAAGATACCTGGGGTCACCCTGGGCACCCTAAATGACATGCTGTGGCCTCACACACACGCATGGGGTGGGTCAGTAAAAATTTGTGGAGTAAATGCTGGTTCCAGAGCACTGAGACAAAACACTGGTGGAGAAAAAAGGTGGTGGATGGTTCGCAGAAGGTCTTCCCAACGAACCAGGGGCATGCGTCCCAGTTCCTCAGAAGGGAACTCACCACAGGCGGCTCCGTGGGGCTAGAGAAACAGCCCTGATTCCTCCCCCACATCTGGTTGGTCAGCTCTGGGTAGCAGAGGTCAGCACACAGGGCCACTGGTGTGGCCATGTCGACCACATACACAGGAGGCCAATGGCGGGAGGAGACGAGCAGATCCACATGGTCGAGGGCACTCTCGCCCCGCACAAGATACTTAGAGCCACACACCACCTGGTGGGGAGATGGAGTACAGCACAGGGTGAAGAAGCCAATCTGCTGACAGACCGAGTCGGGTCCACTCGCTTCCTCCCAGGAAGATGGACAATCAGGTTTTATGACTGAGGTCACGCCCTCCTGCCAGAGCCCATGACATTCTGCTTCCCTCCTACTTCTGGCCCTAAACGAAGTCGCCAGCTCACTGCAGCCTGGGAGAAGAGCTGGGAGCATCCGAGCCTCAAATGAGGCTGAGAGATCCCCCCCATCCCCACCCACCAAGGCATCACCTCCAAACCCCACCCTCCACATCACCCCACCAAACACCGTCTAGTCCAGTGGTTCCCAAGCTGCATGGCACCAGCAGCGAGGAGGAAGTTCCTGGGTCCCACTCAAATCTACAGGATTAGCCACTGAAGGGGGAGTCTGAGCAGCTGTACTTTGAGCAGACCCTGATGGTGCTGTCCAGACGAGAACCCCTGATGAAGGCACAGCCTTCCTCAAATCCCCCAAATACCACTCCACTGCTGGGCAGCTGTGTGTCCACTGGAGAATTCTGCCTCTACCTCCCTACCTTCACACCTACCAGTCCTGGCTATCGCCTCCAAGTAATACCACCGGCCCACGACAGCCCCGAGACCTATAGCTCTCACATCCCTGTGTTGTCCAGTGCTTCTCCTGAGATGAACCCCAGTCACATGAACACAAGGCTCTGAGCAGGCTCTGACCTGCCAGGGGTTGTTAAAGGAGTTGACGACCTGACTCTCTTTCGACAGCTAGTCGCCCTGCCCCACTCAGTGAAGTGGAGGCTCTGCGAAGCCGTCTTCCCCATTTAGCCCTGTTCAGGGGGTTTTCTACCCTGGCATCTTCTTGGATTGGGACGACTGGGTCCCACCGGGCACAGCCTTCCCAGTGCTATCCTGGCGCCTACCCTGTGCATGCTCTCTACGGGCCTAAGGAGTGATCTTCTTAGAACCCAAATCAGACCATTTCCCATTCAAACCATCCAATGGGCCCCTCTCATCACTCTCAGAAGAAAACCCAAACTGTTGCTCTTGCCTCCAAAGCTCTACATGAACTGGCCTCCGGGGACCCCTCCCCGCTCAGGACATAGTGGTCACATCCCTTCCCAAGCTTACATGGGGCTCTCAGCCTCCTCTGGCTGCCCCACAGACAGCAGGTCCCTCTCCGCTACTTTCTATCTCTGGTCCTTGTCTAGTTCCTGCAGAGCTGGTGCCACAAGCCACGGTGACTTTCTCTCTCAATAGAATGACATCTTCGCTGCTCACCTCTGTACCCTCAACAGCTGATGCAGGGGCCAGCGCACAGTAGGGTGCCTAATACTCACTGGTGATGACCCAGAGGAGCGATTCCACAGCTGCCCAGTGACCTACGTGCCAGCTCCAGGATGAGCTGGATCAACCAGATCCTCTGTGTGGGCAACTGACACGAACAATTTCACCCTGAGTTCTTCCTTGTTATCCTCCTACCTGATGGGGGCACATCTTGTAGATTTTACCCCCTGTGAGATGAGGTGGGGGCTGTCGAGCTCTGGCTCCATTCTGAACAGATTCGTAGAGGGCCAACAAGGAGAAGCAGAGCTGCTCCTAGAGCACAAGGACAAGATTAAACACAGCAGTGAATGCTAAGCGACCAGGCTTGGTACACAGCACCAAATGCTCACTCAAAGCAAATGAATAAACTGTTAAGGCCAGATTGGGCCTTGGAGCCTCACCAGCCCAATGTCCTTTAGGTACATATGGGGACGCTGAGGCCCTGTAAGGGCCAGGTCACAGACAGAGCCAGCCAGACTGATCAAGCTGCCAGACTCTGAGGCCTGGGTTCTCTCTATTTTTTTTACAGGGCAGGGAAAGTGTCAAGGAGGAGCCAACATTTGAGTCTGAACTTGAAGCGTAAGATTTTCAAGAGCACATCAGTATGAAGGGAAGTACATAATGTATGGATAAAATACACACACCCCTCCACATCCTGCTCTATGGATGCCATGGCGCTTGTTTTCTAAGAGCCTGGATAGGTGATAACTAGACACTGCAAACTTCATGAGGTTGGTATTTTGGTTATTTCCACTTTGCAAATAAGGAAAATGAGGCTCAGATGTGTAAGGCAGCTTACCCAAGGCCACACACAGTTAGCAGGAGAGCCTGGATTCCTGAACCTGAGTCTGGATCCACTACCTCAACAGAGGAACTGCCTGGATGGGAAGGCCTTGCGTGCATGTCACAATCTGGCTGCTGGCTATCTCCCAGGCCTCCCTGCCCACCAGCACTCTGTGTCCAACACAAGTGCCCAGTCACGGGTATTCATATCCCTGCCCAGAAAGATGGCCCACCAGTCTGCTCCCAAAGTCCCTACCCCCAGCGCTGCCCCAAGACTCACCCTGGAGTCTTCTGCCCCGAAGGGGATGCCACACTGCCTCAGCAGGCAGTGCAGCTCCTCCTCGCTGTAGGAGCCGATCTCCTCAAGCTTGCAGGTGCCCTCCTGGAGCAGCCGTACCAAGGCACCGCCATTGCCTGCAAGAGACGTCGTGCTAATGGGAGGGCGCTACTGCCAGCCACCTGAGGTCCTGCGGAGTCCCTCATGCACGAGGATGGGAACAAGGGGGCCTGGTCCACAGTCGAGCAGGCTTTGCCCTGAGCACTGCCCTGGGGGCTGGGAGAGGTGGACTCAAGGCAGGTCTTAAGCTTCTACAGATATCCGAAGTCTCTGAGAGCCAGCTTTCTGCCTTTGAACATCTAGGGGAGATACCCTGCACAGCACCCATGCAAAGAACCCTGAAATGGGTCAGCTTTTAACCTTTTAAGTTTTTCCAGAACCCTGATCTCAGATTCTTAACACAACTGTAGCAACATGAGGAACAGTAATAGCTCTCATTTTAAAAATGCTCTTTATACACTGTGTTCCTGAACCTGCTCAACAGAACTACGCAGGGGCCTTACTTATAAAATCAATTTAGCAGGTCATATCCAGGATTTTAAAAATGAAATAGAATAGAAAATCAAGTATGTTGCATTTGGTAAGGGAAAGTACTGTTTTATGAAAGTTGTTTTAGTTACAGATATACACAGACGTGTTACTTATATGACCATCACGCTGGGTCATGATGTAGAACCTATTGCTTACTCTGAGTTGCAGTTAAAAGAAAAGTAGGCCATCACTCTAACTGTATTAGCTCACTTAATCTTCATAACAACCTAGGCGGTGGGTAGCAATGTCACGCCCTCTTTGTAAATGAAGCAACAGAGGCTCGGGGCAATGAAGGGATTTGGTGGAGGTCACATGGTCACTGAGGAGCATAGCTGGGAATCAAACCCAAGTTGTCAGAAACCGACGCCCTCAAAAGAGCTAGCCCAGGGCTTCTCAACGTATAAGCACAGAGCATCTAAAAAACCATGTGAAAGACCTGTTTAGAAGGCAGACTCCCTGCCTCCCCCTACATCTCTCAGTGAGACTCTTTGGGGCCGGAGCCCTATCATCAGCATTTTTCAGAGGGTTCCCACTGTTCGGTGTAGGGCATCCCAGAAGGCTGACAGTGGGCTATGTGGGTCAGTCCTATACAATGTGGCTGGCAGCTCTTCAACACTCTGCACGTGACTTTCATCTCCAGGGGATTCTGTCACAGGTTGTCATTATCTTTCCAGAAAGAGCCCTCCAGGTGGGCCTGGCCCCCTCTCAACCATACATGCTGTCTTGCCATGGACAATGTTCCAGACGCGATGGGACCCTTCCCTGACCCCAGCTACCAGGTGGCCTTACCAGGTACTGGCTGCACATCCAGGTTTTTGTCTTTCTCAGTGTTGACGACCACAGCTCCTCTCATGAGTGGTGGGAAGAAAGGGGCAATAACAGAGGCATCAAACTTGGTGATAGGGATGCTGGCGGGGAAGGCCACCTGCTCAATCACTTCTGTCTCCATCGTGGCCCAAAAGTCCTCCACATTTACCTCACTAGAGGCCAAGAAGTCAGGCCAGGTGAACTAAAAGGTCAGGACAAAAAGGTCAAACTGTAGGAGCCACAGAACGTCAGCAACACAACAGCCTAACTTCTCCATACAGGCTGAGCAGGGGGAAGGAGTCAGACAGCCACACACTGCCGGGACACCCCCGAATCTAACATCTTAGTGCCAAACTGCTCCTTGGCCTCATTCCTTTCTCCCACACCACAGCACTCCCCAAGACCTAAGTCCCTTCTGCGTCTATGCCTTTATTCATGTCCTCTTCCCTGCCTCGCCAGGAGAGGGCAGCTACCACTGCCTGTCATGTGCCAGACACTGACTAATTAACTACTACTATACAAGCCTGAGGGTGCCTGAGGTGAGAGCACTGGAGCGAGGGGCAGTCTGAACGAGAACGTGAACAAAGATCTAGTGCCCAAGCCCAAGCCCTTAATCCTTATGCCTGGCTGGCAGAAATCATCAGAATAAAACTTAGTGGCACTCCACCCACTCGCAAGGCCCTGTTGATCCCTCACCTCCTCCCGAAGGTCCTCCCTGACCATGCCAGCACATGGCTATCTCCTCTACGTGCAGCCTGTACTTACGTACTGTAGACATTCAGCACTGCGCTACTCAATTTTTCTTCTTGTAAGCACTCTTATGCAGCCCTCAGAGTGAGACCCTGATCCTATTGCCTCATCAGAATCATTTGCGATACTCAGCAATGCTGATATCCGGGCTGCACCTCCATCTGTATGAACTAAGGCTGCATTTTTAAAAGATTCCCTAGGTGAGCAGTTCTCAAAGCGTGGACCAGTGGCATGAGCAGCACCTGGGAACTTGTTAGACACGCAGATGCTCAGCCCACTCCAGACCCACTGAATCAGAAACCCTGGGGCTGGGCCCCAGCAAGCCTCTCACACTAAAGTTTGCAAATCATTGCCCAATGTAATTCTTACGCCACAAAGTCTGAGAACCACTGCTCCACATAGAGACGTCTCTTATCAGTCCAGAGGGTCCTCCTCTACCAGTCCCCAAGAGGCGTGCCCAACCCTACAATCTCCTCGTGGACGTTTGTTTTGTTCAATACCTTTCTGTTTTATTTCATTGACTTTAGAACACCCCCAGCCTGCTCTCCTCGTACGCACTACCCAACTCTGCACTCCACACACAAAAGGGAGAAAAAGTCCTGGTCTCTAGAAAGAAACACCCAGAAACAAAGAAGAGAAGAGACACGCATACGGAAAGTGAAGGGAATGCTACTCCATTCTGTGAGGAGTGAGCCTTGATCGGAACAAGGCGGGTACCAGGCAGGACTAGGATATGTGAGTTTTTGCAGGGAGGCGGGCTTCTGTCTATTCTAGAGAGCAAAGAGCCAAAAACCTGTGACCAGATGTGTTTAAAAAAACAGAGCTCAGGGGCTTCCCTGGGGGCACAGTGGTTGAGAGTCCACCTGCCGATGCAGGGGACACAGTCCCAGGAGGTACTGCTGAGCATGGTGGTGCTTATGAGCTCAGATTCTGGAGTGAGGGAGCCAGACCAAGGTCAAATCCCAGCTCCACCCCCCTTCCTGACTGGATGAGCTTGGGCAAGCACCCTTCATCTACAAAAATATCACAGGGTTGAGAAGTCAGCCAGAAAGTAATGCACTGAGTACAGAGTAAGAACTTGGTATATGTAATAAAATGCTCAATAAATCATAGCTGCACGATTAATATTTCCATTAGACAAGCAGATTTGAATGAGTCTAGAAACAGCCTCTTTGTGAGATAACACACAAAAGGAAATTTTTTTTACAGTTCATTTTACCTACAGGGAACACTGAGAAGGCTCCAGTAGCATTATGCTTGTTTTCATATATCTCATTATACACCACCACCCTCAAAACAGAACTATTTGATCAGCGTACGTACTTATTTTTTTAATTGGGAAGAGAAAGAGGAATATGCATTAAATCCCTAATATGCTCAGCTGGCCGTGTCAAAATACACCAGAGCTTTTCTCCAGAGGTCCTGTACCACTCCCGGTGGCAAGCAAGTGAGCTGCAGGTCCAGTGCTTAAAGAGTCACTGTGGTAGAGTTCAGACATGGAAAGCTACTACTAGCATGCTCACGGGGCACTCCACACCTATGCAGGCAGACCAGACCTCTCAGCATGATGGGAAGGAGTCCACCTATGGAATTTTTGAAAAATTCCCTGTACCAGGTTAAATAATTTTCCCTATTAGTTTTAGTTTGTGAAGAGTTTTATCATAATGGGCGCTGAATAAAAAAGAAAGCCTTTTTTAGACGTCCAGTGAAATAATCATATGGGTTTTCTCCTCTAAACTGCTAAGTACTGAATTACATTAGAATATTTTCTCATGTTGAAACAATCTTGCCTTCCTGGGATAAGCTCAGTCATGATTTTCTTTTACTCACTGTTAGATCTGTTCTGCAATTATCTTATTCAGAACTCTGACATCTATATTCATGAGTACGATCGGCCCAAATTTTCAGCTTATATTAAATGTATGGTTTTGTTTTCAGTTATATGGTCTTACACAATGACTGATATCCACTTTTGCTATTCTTCTACAACTGGAATCTTATTTCTTGGATAGTTGTTAGAATTAACGTATAAAGCCATCTGAGTTTGGTGTTATCCTTGGGTGAACACTTTTTAGTTAAGAACCTAAGTCAGATCAGTCCACTCTTCCTCAAAACCCTTCACGGGCTCTCCATCTCACTCAGTGGAAGTCCTTACAATGGCCCGGGCCACCCACAGCCTCTTGAACCTCACATATCCAACCACTCTACACCCTGCTCACAGAGCCAGCCACATCGGCCACCTTTCTGTTGCTCAACCATGCCCAGCAAACCCTCTTCAGATCCCATTCTTGCTGCTCCCTCTGCCTGGAATGTTCCTCCCACTGAAAACTACATGGGCTTCAGACGGCTCTACTCAAATGCCCTTGTGTCAGACAGGACTTCCCCGACCACCCTCTATAAAGCAGGAGCCCCTTCTTCCCACAATACTGCTCTCTTCCTTACCCTGCCTTACTGTTATTGTTACTTTAAATTAATGTATTACATATAATATATATTAACGGTATTTTAATACAATATACACAATTATTAATGTTTGTCTCCTGTCTCCCCAAATCAGAAAGTGAGCTCCATGAGCTCAAAAACTCCGTGGGTTTAACTGTCATTTCCCAAATGCCTAAAAAGTGCACCTATAGTTCATGCTTAATAAATTTGTTGTTGAATAAGTAACAAGTGCCTCCATTTCCATCTGGCCTGCCTTAGATGAAAACCTGGGAACTGGCAAGAAAAAGCTACTCACCTCACCCAGGAAAGAACTAGAGCCATCTGCTCCTGGAAACACCATGTAGGAAGGTGGCTGCCAAAGTGTGCAGACATTTCTAAAGGTCACCTGTGGTGACCAAGAGGCACTTACCTCCACACTCTTTAGTGCCAGCACATTTTCTTCACTCCTCTGGGCAACTTCCACTTTGGGGGCCACACCACAGATGCCACAGATCATGTCATTGTAGTCTCGGACAGTGAGGCACTCAAAAGCCCAATAGCCATTGCACAGCAGCTCCTGCAGCTGGCTCAGCTCCTCTGAGGTAAGGGTCTTCTCTAGAAGGAGAGCAAGAGCTCTGAGAAGTTCACAGAAGAAGACCTGGAGGCCACAGGGGATGAGCAATGGCCAGCAAGAATAGCAATTCTGCAAGGCTGCTTCTCTCCTAAGAACACCCAAGAGTACTAACCACCAAAGGGTCAAGCACCCTAGCCATTAGGTGTTCAGGTAGCAACTCAAAGGGCAATTCCAATGAGAGTTATAGCTGCCCTGTACTCAGCACCCACTAGGACCTAGATGCTATGCTGAGAGCTTTGAATACATTCTCTCATTTAACTCTCACATCTTTATGAGCCAAGAGTATTATTATCCTCACTGAATAACTGGAAAAACTGAGGCACAGAGAGTAACTTACTCAAAACCACACTGCCACTAAGTGGTATAGTGCAGACTCAAACACAAACCTGTCTGACCCTAGAACCTTTCCTCTACTCCATCTGACCTCATAGCAGGGAAGGGGCAGGGGGCCTGGATTCTGTAGGAAGGGATAGGAAAAGCATAAACAGAAAGAAATGAGGAAAGCAAAGGGAAAAACAATTTCTAATAATAAGGAGGGTGGTGCCCACCTTCATGTCTCAGCACGAGCCTTGGAAATGGGAGCAGACCTCCAGAAGCTGTGTATTCAGAATGAGTCTGCTTACCATTGTAGTAACGCCAAGTCTACCTATGACCAAAGGATGAGCTTCTACGAAGTCTGTTTAACCTTGTGCTGAAGGTCTCTGGATACGTGGAAAGACTCATGCTTTCCAAAGTTTGGCATTCGTAAAATTCAAGAGGAGGAGTGTGTTAGGAAGTCAAGAATGTCTTCTTTTCAAAACATCAGACTCTCCTCCAAGGTAATTATGTTAACGAAAGCCCATCACTGAAAATTCCCAGGGAGCTTAGAACTAACCTTGGGGAAACGGAGGAAGCCAACCTTTACCTGTCTGATCCTGCACTGACTTCAGAAGAGTGCTGATGGATACTCTGGGGTCCTCTCCCAGCTTGATCTGGTTTCGGATTGCAAAAAGCAAGTCCAGGCTCACGAGCAGCTTGTTTCCCACATTAAAGAGACCTGCAGGTTAAAAAATGGCAACGGAGACATTTACTGTTAACAACATCCACAGCTGCAAAAAACAGGAGACTAACGAAATGCCCACCGATGGGGGAACATTAAAAAATAAACTGTGGTACATTCATAAACTACAAAACTAGAGGTCACCTGCTAGTTGGTAACCTACAAGCAGCTGTGAAGGAAACTGTTTAATTGGATCCCACTGTACCCAGAGCACAGAGCAGCCTTTTCAGCATGCAGGGGCTGCTCAGAAACCTTGCCTAGAAGATGGCAGAAGACAAGGACATGAGCTCATCTCTTCTTACGAAAACACCAAAATCACAACTAACTGCTGGAACAACCATCAACAAAAAAATCCACTGGAACCTACCCAAAAAAGCTATCCTACATCCAAAGAAAGTGTAGAACCCACAACAAGATGGTAGGAGGGGAGCAATCACAATAAAATCAAATCCCACACCTGCCAAATGGGCGACCCACAAATTGGAAAATAATTATATCGTAGAGGTTCTCCCACAGGAGTGAAAGTTCTGAGCCTCACGTTAGGCTCCCCAGCCTGGGGGTCTGGGAATGAGAGGACGAGCTCCCAGAGCATCTGGCTTTGAAGGCCAGAGGGGACTGACTGCAGGAATTCAACAGGACAGAGGGAAACAAACTCTAATCTCAGAGGGTGCACACAAGGTCTTGTGCGCACCAGGACCCAGGAGAAAAAGCGGTGACCTCCTAAGACCCTGAGCCAGACCTACCTGCTGGTATTAGAGGGTCTCCTGTGGAGGCAAGGTCGGCTGTGGCTCACTGCGGGGACAGACACTGGTGGCAGTAATTCTGGGGAGTACTAATTGGCATGAACCTCCTGGAGGCTGCCATTTTCTCACCAAAACCCGGCCCCACCCAACAACCTGCAGGATCCAGTGCTGGGATGCCTCAGGAAAAACCACCAACAGATCAGGAACACAGCCCCGCCCATCGGCAGACTGACTGCCTAAAATCTTCCTGAGCACACAGCTGCCTGCTAAACACACCCCTTGACACAGCCCTGCCCACCAGAGGGACAAGACCCAGCCAGACCAACCAATGTGCAGGGACCAGTCCCTCCCACCAGGAAGCCTGCACAAGCCTTGCAAACTGGCCTCATCCACCAGGAGGCAACAGCAAAAGCAAGAAGAACTACAACCCTGCAGCCTGTGGAATGGAAACCACACTCACAGAAAGTTAGACAAAAACGAGACAGCAGAGGAATATGTCCCAGAAGAAGGAACAAGATATAACCCCAGAACAACTAAGTGAAGTGGAGATAGGAAATCTACCCAAAAAAGAATTCAGAGTAATGATCCAAGATCTCGGAAAAAGAATGGAGGCACAGGTGAAGATAAAAGAAATGTTTAACAAAGACCTAGAAGAACTAAAGAACAAACAAACAGAGATGAACAATATGATAATTGAAATAAAAAATATACTAGAAGGAATCTATAGGAGAATAAGCGAGGCAGAAGAATGGATAAGTGAGCTGGAAGACAGAATGGTGGAAATCATTGCTGCGGAACAGAATAAAGAATAAAAAGAAATGAGGACAGTCTAAGAAGCCTCTGGGACAACATTAAATGCACCAACATTTGCATTATAGTGGTCCCAGAAGGAGAAGAGAGAGAGAGAGAACCTGAGAAAATATCTGAAGAGATATAGCTGAAAACTTCCCTAACATGAGAAAAGAAACAGTCACCCAAGTCCAGGAAGCGGAGAGTCCATACAGGATAAACCCAAGGAGGAACATGCCGAGACACATAGTGACCAAACTGACAAAAATTAAAGGCAAAGAGAAAATATTTAAAGCAACAAATAAAATACAAGGGAATTTTCGTAAGATTATTACCTGATTTTTCAGCAGAAACTCTGCAGGCCATGAGGGAATGGCACGATATATTTAAAGCGATGGAAGGGAAGAGACTACAACCAAGAATACTCTACCCAGCAAGGCTCTCGTTCAGATTTGACGGAGAAATCAAAAGCTTTACAGACAAGCAAAAGCTAAGAAAATTCAGCACTAACAGACCAGCTTTGCAACAAATGTTAAAGTACCTTCTCTAGGTGGAAAAGAAAAGACCACAACTAGAAACAAGAAAATTACAAATGGGAAAGCTCACTGGTAAGGGTAAACATACAGTAAGGGTGGGAAATAATCCACACACAAATATGGTATCAAAACCAGCAATCCTGAGGAGTGTACAAATGCAGGATATTGGAAATGCACTTGAAATTAAAAGACCAGGAAGTTAAAACAATCTTGTTTATATACAGACTGCTATATCAAAACCACATGGTAACAGCAAACCAAAAGTATACAGCAGATACACACACAAAAAAGAAAAAGGAATCCAAACACAACACTAAAGTTAGTCATCAAATCACAAGAAGAGAACAAAAGAGGAAGGGAAGAAAAAAGACCTACAAAAACAAATCCAAGACAATTAACAACATGGCAATAAGAACACAGATATTGACAATTACCTTAAAAGTAAATGGATTAAATGTTCCAACCAAAAGACACAGACTGGCTGAATGGATACAAAAACAAGACCCATATATATGCTGTCTACAATAGACACACTTCAGTTCTAGGGACACATAACAGACTGAAAGTGAGGGGATGGAAAAAGGTATTCAATGCAAATGGAAATCAAAAGAAAGCTGGAGCACCAATATTCATATCAAACAAAATAGACTTTAAAATAAAGACTATTACAAGAGACAAAGATGATCGAGTGATCAATCCAAAAAGAAGATATAAGAATTGTAAATATATATGCACCCAACAGAGAAGCACCTCAATATATAAGGCGAATGCTAACAGCCGTAAAAGGAGAAATCGATGTAACACAATTTAATAGTGGGGACTTTAACTCCCCACTTACATCAATGGACAGATCATCCAGACGGAAAATCAATAAGGAAACACAGGCCTTAAATGACACATTAGACCAGATGGACTTAATTGATATTCAGAGAGCATTCCATCCAAAAGTAACAAAATACACATTCTTTTCAAGTACACATGGAACATTCTCCAGGATTCATCACATGTTGGGTGACAAAGCAAGCCTCAGTAGATTTAAGAAAACTGAAATCATATCAAGCATCTTTTCCAACCACAATGCTATGAGATTAGAAATCGATCGCAAGAAAAAAAACTAAAAAAACACAAACATATGGAGGCTAAACAATATGCTACTAAACAACCAATGGATCACTGAAGTAATCAAAGAGGAAATCAAAAAATACCTAGAAACAAACGCAAATGAACACACGATGATCCAAAACCTATGGGACGCAGAAAAAACAGTTCTATGAGGGAAGTTTATAGCAATACAATCTTACCTCAGGAAACAAGAAAAATCTCAAATAAACAAGCTAACCTTACATACCTAAAGCAACTACAGAAAGAATAACAATCAAAACCCAAAGGTAGTAGAAGGAAGGAAATCATAAAGATTAGAGCAGAAATGAATGAAATAGAGACAAAGAAAACAACAGAAAAGAACAATGAAACTAAAAGCTTGTTCTTTGAGAAGGTAAACAAAACTGATAAACCTTTAGCCAGATGCATCAAGAAAAAAAGGGAGAGGGCTCCAGACAATAAAATTAGAAATGAAAAAGGAGAAGTTACAACTCACACCAGAGAAACACAAAGGATCATAAGAGACTACTACAAGCAATTATATGCCAATAAAATGGATAGCTTAGAAGAAATGGACAAATACTTAGAAAGGTACAATCTCCCAAGACTGAACCAGGAAGAAATAGAAAATATGAACAGACCACGCACAAATACTGACATTGAAACTATGATTTAAAAACTCCCAACAAACAAAAGTCCAGGACCAAATGGCTTCACAGGCAAATTCTATCAAACATTTAGAGGCGAGTTAACACCTATCCTTCTGAAACTATTCCAAAACATTGCAGAGGAAGGAACACTCCCAAACTCATTCTGAGGTCACCATCACCCTGATACCAAAACCAAAGATACCACAAAACAAAACAAAAAGCAAACAAAAAAAACCACAGGCCAATATCACTGATGAAGATGCAAAAATCCTCAACAAGCGCCACCAGGGAAGCCCCCTTCAGTTTTTAAGAAAAAAATAAAAGACGCATTTTTCGTTTTCACCAAGAACTTCCTTGAACAATATAGTCAGCCTTTCGTTCCACTACCTTCTGCCATTTTTCAGGCAACTTCATAATTCCATCTTTCCAAAACTTTTTACCTTTTTGAGCAAAGAACTGTTCCAGGTACCTTTTACAGTCTTCCAGGAAATTGAAATTTTTTCCATTAAGAGAATTTTGTAAAGACCTACATCAATGGAAATCCGAAGGTGCAATGTCTGGTGAGTACAGTGGATGAATGAGAACTTCCCAGCCAAGCTGTAACATTTTTTGCCTGGTCATCAAACATGTGGTCTTGCATTATCCTGATGGAAGATTATGCATTTTCTGTTGACTAATTCCGGATGCTTTTTGTCGATGCTGCTTTCAGTTGGTCTAACTGGAGTAGTACTTGTTTGAATTAATCGTTTGGTTTTCAGGAAGGAGCTCATAATAGAGGACTCCCTTTCAATCCCACCATACACACGTCACCTTCTTTGGATGAAGATCGGCTTTTGGTGGTGGTGGTGGTGGTGGTTGCCCCACGATCTCTTCCGTTCCACATTCTCGTACAGTATCCACTTTTCATTGCCCGTCACAATTTGTTTTAAAAACTGGAACGTTTTTACTGTTTAAATAGAGAACTGCATGTGGAAGGTTTTTTTTGCTTGGCTTATGTGGAACCCAAACATCAAAGTGATTAACATAACCAAGCTGGTACAAATGATTTTCAATGCTTGATTTGGATATTCTGAGTATGCCGGCTATCTCCCGCACGGTGTAACGTTGACTGCCTGCAATTAATGTCTCGATTTGATCTCTATCAACTTCAACTGGTCTACCCAACCATGGAGCATCGTCCAGCGAGAAATCTCTAGCACAAAACTTCGCAAACCACTTCTGACACATTTGATCAGTCACAGCACCTTCTCATACACTGCACAAATTTTCTGCGTTTCAGTTGCGTTTTTACCTTTCTTGAAATAATAAAGCGTAACACGCCAAAAATGTTGCTTTTTTCTTCCATCTTCAATATTAAAATGGCTACGCAAAAATTGAACAATCCTGATAAGTTTTTGTTTAAATGAACGCTGATATGACAGGTGTCACGATACAACCTAACGAAATTGTTTTGAATGAAGTTAAAGACAACTAAGGGCTACTAGAGCCATCTTACGGAAAAACACAAACAAGCATTTCGGCCAAGCCAATACTAGCAAACTGACTTCAACAATACATTAAAAGGATCACACACCACGATCAAGGGGGATTTATTTATCCCTGGGATGCAAGGATTTTTCAATATCTGCACATCAATCAGTGTGATACACAACATTAACAAACTGAAGAATAAAAACCATATGATCATCTCAATAGGTGCCAGAAAAAAAAGCTTTTGACAAAATTCAACATCTATTTATGATAAAAACTCTCCAGAGTGTGGGCCTAGAGGGAACATACCTCAACATAATAAAGGCCATATATGACAAACCTACAGATAACATACTCAGCAGTGAAAAACTCTAAACATTTCCTCTAAGATCAGGAACAAAACAAGGAGGTCCACTCTTGTCACTTTTAGTCAACAAAGTTTTGGAAGTTCTAGCCATGGCAATCAGAGAAGAGAAAGAAATAAAAGCAATCCAAATTGGAAATGAAGTAAAACTGTCACCGTTTGGAGATGACATGATATTATATATAGAAAATCCTAAAGATGCTACCAGGAAACCACTAGAGCTCATCGATGAATTCAGTCAAGTTTCAGGATACAAAATTAATACACAGAAATCTCTTGCATTTCTATACACTAACAACAAAAGATCAGAAAGAGAAATTAAAGAAATAATCCCATTTACCATCACATCAAAAAGAACAAAATATCTAGGAATAAACCTACTTAAGGAGGCAAAGACCTTTACTCTGAAAACTATAAGACACTGTCAAAAGAAATCAAAGGTGACACAAAAGATAGAAAGATATAC
Organism: Neophocaena asiaeorientalis asiaeorientalis; assembly: GCF_003031525.2. Classification (NCBI taxonomy): domain Eukaryota; kingdom Metazoa; phylum Chordata; class Mammalia; order Artiodactyla; family Phocoenidae; genus Neophocaena; species Neophocaena asiaeorientalis. The sequence goes on from NW_020172589.1 coordinate 67,688, forward strand.
CATGTTCTTGGATGGAAGAATCAATATTGTCAAAATAACTATATTACCCAAGGCAATCTACAGATTCAATATGCAATCCCTATCAAATTACCAGCAGCATTTTTTACAGAACCAGAACAAAAGATTTGTATGGAGACACAAAATACTCCGAACAGAGAGTTAATCACAAGGGAACCCCCATAAGGCTATCAGCTGATTTCTCTACAGAAACATTGCAGGCCAGAATGGAGTGGCAAAATATATTCAGTCTTGAAAGGGAAAAACTTGCAACTTACAATACTCTACCCAGCAAGATTATCATATTTAGAATAGGAGGAGAAATAAAGAATTTCTCAGACAAGCAAAAACTAAAAGAATACACTGATACTAAATCTACCCTAAAAGAAATATTGAAAGGTCTTCTCTAAATAAAAAAGCAAGAAGATATAGGAAAAAGGAAATCACAGTTGGAAAGTAAATCACTTAAGTAAGCCAGTATACAGATCAAATATAATATCTATTTGTGAAAGTGACGATAAACACAAGGAACAGCAAAAGGATAAGCATGAAGATGTAAAAGGGACATCAAAATCATAAAATCTGGGGGACAAGAGTAAAAAAATTTACATTCTTTTTTTTTAAGAATGTGTTTGACCCTATATGTCTAAAGCAAGCAGATATAGGAAGGGGTTATAACGTACTTGAAAAAGAGGGTAACCACAAATCAAAAACATACAATAGATTCACAAAAAACAAAAAGAACACAAGCATAAAATAAAAGGAAATCATCAAATGACAAAAAGTAAAACAAAAAGGAACAAAAAAGAAAAATAGAGCCAGCACGAAAACAAGGTTTAAAATGGCAATAAATACATATTTATCAATAATTACCTTAAATGTCAATGAATTAACTGTTCCAATCAAAAGACAGAGTGGCAGACTGGACTAAAAAACAAGAGCCTACAATATGCTGCCTATGAGACCCACTTTAGGGCAAAGGACACACATAGATTGAAAGTGAGGAGATGGAAAAAGATATTTCATGCAAATGGAAATGACAAGAAAGCAGGGGTTGCAATACTCATATCACACAAAACAAACTTTAAAACAAAGGCCGTAAAGAAGATAAAGAAGGACATTATATAACGATAAAGGGATCAACACAAGAGGATATTACACTCATTAACATATATGCACCGTATATAGGAGCACCTAAATACATAGAATATTAATAGACATAAAGAGAGAAATTGATAGGACTATGATAATAGTAGGAGACTTTAACACCCCACTCATATTAATGGACAGATCTTCTAGACAGAAAATCAATAAGGCAACAGATTCAAAATGATACAACAGAACAGTTAGACTTGATTATTTCAGGACATTACATCCAAAAAACTCAGAATACACATTCTTTTCAAGTGCACATGGAACATTCTCTAGGATTGACCACATACTAAGGCATAAAACTAACCAACAAATTTAAGAGTATAGAAATTATTGCAACCTCTTCTCTGACCACAATGGCATGAAAGTAGAAATTAGCCACAGGAAAAGAAATGCGGGAAAAAAAAGATTACATGAAGACTAAAGGACGTGTTACTAAAAAACCAATGGGTCAATGAGGAAATCAAAAAGGAAATTTAAAAATGCCTTGAGGCAAATGACAATGAAAACATAACCATACAAAATCTCTGGGATGCAGCAAAAACAGTTCTTAGAGGGAAGCTCACAGCTATACAAGCCTTCCTCAAAAAACAAGAAAAATCTCAAACAACCTAATCTACCACCTAAAAGACTTAGAAAAATAAGAACAAACAAAACCTAGTCAGCAGAAGGAAGGAAATAATAGAGATGAGAGAAGAAATAAAATAGAGATTAAAAATAACTAGAAAAAAAATGAATAAAACCAACAGCTGGTTCTTTGAAAGGGTAAACAAAATTGACAAACCTCTGGCCATTCTCACCAAGACGAAAAGAGAACCCAAATAAACAAAATAAGAAACAGAAAAGGAGAAATCTCAACTGATACCACAGAAATACAAAAAACCACAAAAGAATACTATGAACAATCATACGCCAACAAATTCAACAACCAAGAAGAAATGGACAACTTTCTAGAAACATACAGCCCACCAAAACTGAATCAAGAAGAAACAGATAATTTGAACAGATCAATCACTAGAACTGAAATAGAATATGTAATTAAAAAAACTATCTACAAACAGAAGTCCAGGGCCAGATGGCTTCACAGGCAAATTCTACCATACATAGAGAAACTTTTACTGATCCTTCTCAAACTCTTTCAAAAGACTGAAGAGGAGGGAACACTCCCAAAGATATTCTGTGAAGCCACCATCACCCTGATACCAAAACCAGACAAAGATACCACCAAAAAAGAAAACTACAGGCCAATATCTTTGATGAACATAGATGCAAAAATTCTCAACAAAACACTAGCAAACTGAATGCAATGCATAAAAAAGATCATACACCACAACCAAGTGGAATTCATCCCAAGTTCACAAGGATGGACCAACATACACAAAATCAATGTGCTATACCACGTTAACAAAAGAAAAGACAAAAACCACACGATCATCTCAATAGATGCAGAAAAAGCATTTGACTAAATTCAACATCCATTCATGATAAAAACTTACCAAAATGGCACAGAGGGAACATATCTCAACATAATAAAAGCTATTTATGACAAGCCTTCCCGCTAAAATCTGGAATAAGACAAGGATATCCACTCTCACCATTTCTATTCAACATAGTATTGGAAGTCCTAGCTACAGCAATCAGACAAGAAAAAGAAATAAAAGGTAAACAAATTGGAAGGGAAGAGGTAAAACTGTCACTATATGCACATGACATGATGCTATACATAGAAAACGCTGAAGACTCCACACAGAAACTAACAGAACTGATAAATGAATTTAGCAAGGCAGCAGGATACAAGATTAACATACAGAAAGAGATTGCATTTCTTTACAACAACAATGAAATAGCAGAAAGGGAATGTGAAAAAAACAATACCTTTTAAAATCACACCCCCAAAAAACCCAAAAAACAAAACTTAGGAATAAACCTGACCAAGGAAGTGAAAGACTTATACACTGAGAATTAAAAAACATTAATAAAGGAAACTGAAGATGATTCAAAGAAATGGACAGATATCCCATGCTCTTGGACTGGAAGAAGTAATATTGTTAAAATGGCAACTACCCGAAGCAATCTACAGATTTAATGCGATCCCTATCAAATTACCCAGGACATTTTTCACAGAACTATAACAAATAATCCTAAAATTTATATGGAATCACAAAAGACCCAGAATTGCTAAAGCAATCCTGAGGAAAAGGAACAAATCAAGAGGCATAACCCTTCCAGACTTCAGACAATATTTCAAAGCTACAGTAATCAAAACAGTGTGGTACTGGCACAAAAACAAACAGATCAACGGAACAGAATAGAGAGCCCAGAAATAAACCCACACCCCTATGGCCAATTAATCTTCAACAAAGGAGGCAAGAATATACAATGGGAAAAAGAAAGTCTCTTCATCAAGTGGTGCTGGGAAAGTTGGACAGCTGCCTGTAAATCAATGAAGTTAGAACACACCCTCACACCATGCACAAAAATAAACTCAAAATGGCTTAAAGACTTAAATATAAGACAAGACCCCATAAAATTCCTAGAAGAGACTGTAGGCAAAACATTCTCTGATAGAAACTGTACCAATGTTTTCTTAGGTCTCCCAAGGCAACAGAAAATCAACAAAATAAAAACAAAAATAAACAAATGGGAGTCCGCCTGCCGATGCAGGGGACACGGGTTCGTGCCCCGGTCTGGGAGGATCCCACATGCCGCGGAGCGGCTGGGCCCATGAGCCATGGCCGCTGAGCCTGCACGTCCGGAGCCTGTGCTCCGCAACGGGAGAGGCCACAACAGTGAGAGGCCCGCATACCACAAAAAATAAAATAAACAAATGGGACCTAATCAAACTTACAAGCTTTTGCACAGCAAAGGAAACCATAAACAAAACGAAAGGACAACTTATGGAATGGGAAAAAATATTTGCGAACAATGTGACCAACAAGGGCTTAATTTCCAAAATATACAAACAGTTCATACAACTCAACAACAACCAAAAAAAAAAAAAACCAAAAAGCCAAATCAAAAAATGGCTAGAAGACCTCAATAGACATTTATCCAAAGAAGATAGATAGATGGTCAATAGGCACATGAAACGATGTTCAACATCACTAATTATTAGAGAAATGCAAATCAAAACTACAGTGAGGTACCACCAACTCACACCAGTCAGAATGGCCATCATTAAAAAGTCTATACACAATAAATGCTAGAGAGGGTGTGGAGAAAAGGGAACCCTCCTTCACTGTTGGTGGGAATGCAAGTTAGTACAGCCACTATGGAAAACAGTATGGAAAACTAAAAAGGTATTACCATGTGATCCCACGCCTGGGCATATATCCGGAAAAAGACGCAGTTCAAAAGGATACACATGGGCTTCCCTGGTGGCGCAGTGGTTGAGAGTCCACCTGCCGATGCAGGGGACACGGGTTCATGCCCTGGTCTGGGAAGATCCCACATACCGCGGAGCGGCTAGGCCCGTGAGCCATGGCCACTGAGCCTACCCGTCCAGAGCCTGTGCTCCGCAACGGGAGAGGCCACAACAGTGAGAGGCCCGCGTACCGCAAAAAAAAAAAAAAAAAAGTATACATGTGCCCCCATGTTCACTGCAGCACTATTCACAATAGCCAAGACATGGGAACAACCTAAATATCCATCGACAGATGAATGGATAAAGAAGATGTGGTGCATGTATACAATGGAATATTACTCAGCCATAAAAAAATAACAGCACATGCAGCAACATGAATACAACTAGAGATTACCATACCAAGTGAAGTAAGTCCGAAAGAGAAAGACAAATACCGTACGATATCACTTATATGTGGAATCTAAAATAGGGCACAAGTGAACCTATCTATGAAACAGAAACAGACTCAGACATAGAGAACAGATTTGTGGTTGCCAAGGGGGAAGAGAGGTAGGGGAGGGATGCACTGGGAGTTGGGGTTAGTACATATTACATATAGACTGGATAAGCAGCAAGGTCCTACTGTATAGCACAGGGAACTATATTCAATATCCTGGGATAAACCATAATGGAAAAGAATATTTAAAAAGGATGTATATATGTGTATAACTGAGTCACTCTGCTGTACAGCAGAAATTAACACAACATTGTAAATCAACTACTTCAATAAAAAATAAATTAAAAAATGATATTTCAGTTTTTAACCTATCAAATTGACAAAATGTAAAAAATTATAATACTAATCTACAAAAAGTTCCTAAAAGTGAGTTTTGCAAGGTCACTGAATAAAATCAATAGACAAAACCCAATTGTATTTCTATACTAGCACTGAACAGTAACCCAATTGTATTTCTATACTAGCACTGAACAGTTAGAAACTGAACCATGTCATTTAGTATAATCTAACAAAATATGTACAGGAACTATATGCTGAAAACAACAAAACACTGATGAGAAAAACAAAAGAAAATGTAATAAAATGGAGAGATAGACCATGTTCGTGGATTGGAAGACTCAGTATCTTTAAGCATGTCAAACTTCCCCAAACCGATCTACAGATTTAACACAATCCCAGTTAAAATTCTAGCACGGGGGCTTCCCTGGTGGTGCAGTGGTTGAGAGTCCGCCTGCCGATGCGGGGGACGCGGGTTCGTGCCCCGGTCTGGGAGGAGCCCACGTGCCGCGGAGCAGCTGGGCCCGTGAGCCGTGGCCGCTAAGCCTGCGCGTCCGGAGCCTGTGCTCCGCAACGGGAGAGGCCACAACAGTGAGAGGCCCGCGTACCGCAAAAAAAAAAAAAAAAAAAAAAAAAAAAAATTCTAGCAGGATTCTGTAGACACTAACAAGCTGATTCTAAAATTTATATGGGAATGCAAGAAACTAAACAGTTAAAACAATTCAGGAAAAACAAGATTGGAGGATTCACACTACCTGGCTATAAGACTTATTAAAAAGCTGCAGTAGTCAAGACAACGTGCGGTATTTGCTAAAGGATAGACAGCATAAACCAAAAGAACAGGGTGCAGAAATAGGCCCACAATTACAAGATCAATCGATTTCCAATAAAGGAGCAAAGGCAATTCAAAGGAGAAAGAACTACTTTTCAACAAATGGTGGAAGTAATGGATGTCCAAATGGAAAAAAAACCCTTCAATCTGGGCCTCATACTTTATATAAAAATCAATTAAAAATGGATCATAGACTTAAATGTAAACGATAAATTATAAAACTTTTAGCAGAAAACATAGGAAAAATACTTATGATCTCCACCTAGGTAAAGACATCTTAGCAATAACATCAGAAACAATCTCTAAAAGAAAAAAATTGATGAATTGGTCTTTAATTAAGAACTTTTGCTCTGTGGGAGATTGTGTTAAGAGAATGAGAAGACAAGCCACAGACCATAATAAAGTATCTGAAAATCACTTATCTGACAAAGGACATGTATCCAGACTAGATAAAGAACATTTAAAACTCAACAGCAAGAAAACAACCCAGTTCAATGGGCCAAAGATGGAACAGGTACTTCACCAAAGAAACACAGATGGCAAATAAACCCATGAAAAGATGCTCAACATCATCAGTCATTGAGGAAATAGAAATTGAAACCACAATGAGTTACTACTACACACACCTATTAGAATGGCTAAACACACACAAAAAACTAGACATTAGACATTACCAAGTGCTGACAAGTGAGGCAAACTGGAACTCTCACCCATTGTTAGAGGGAATGCAAAATGGCAGCAACATTTAGGTAAACGGTTTGGCGAGTTCTTATAAAATTAAATATACACTTACCACATGGCACAGCAATCTGACTCCTAGTGTATTTACCCAAAAGAAATGAAAATTTTTGTTTACACAAAAGCCTATACATGAACAGATGTAGAGAACAAACATATGGATACCAAGCAGGAAAGGGGGGGCGGGGTGTGGAATGAATTCGGAGATTGGGATTGCCATATATACACTATTGATACTATGTATAAAAGAGATAACTAACGAGAACCTACTGCATAGCACAAGGAACTCTACTCAGTGCTCTGTGGTGACCTAAATGGGAAGGAAATCCAAAAAGGAGGGGATATATGTATACGTATAGCTGATTCACTTTGCTGTATAGTAGAAACTAACACAACATTGTAAAGCAACTGTCCTCCAATAACAAAAAAAAAGCCTATACATGAATGTTTACAGCAACTCTATTCATAACTGCCAAAAACTGGTAAAATCCCAAACATCCTTCAAGGAGTGAACAGATAAATCAAGTGTGGTGCTCCACACAATGGAAAGCTACTCAACAATAAAAAGGAACAATCTACTGATACAAAGAACAATATGGATGAATTTCAAAGGCATTACACTTAGTGAAAGAAGCCAAACTCAAAATGGTACTATAGATTTGTATGATGCTCTGGAAAGACAGAACTATACGGAATGAAGAAAACATCAAATGGTTGCTAGAGGTTAGGGGCGAGGGGTGGTTTTGATTACAAAGGGACAGAAAAAGAATGTTGTGAGGTGATGGAACTGACTGTGGTGGCAATTACACAACTCAGTGCATTTGTCAGAACTCACAGAACTGCACAACAGCAAAGCAAATTTTACTGCATGTAAATTTAAAGTTAAAATTAAAAAAAAATATATAAACCCTAGGTATTACAGGCTGAGACAGACTGCAGGGAAATGGCATTCTCCTTAACTGCTGACAAGAGCATAAAGTAGTACAAACTCAATCTGGCACAAAAAGACAATAAAAGCATGAATTCAAAATAAGGCACCATAAGGTTCTGAAGACAAAGAGAATAATAAATACTCTTGGGAGGGAGACGCAAGAGGGAAGACACATGGGAGCATATATATATGTAAAGCTGATTCACTTTGTTATAAAGCAGAAACTAACACACCATTGTAAAGCAATTATACCCCAATAAAGATGTTAAAAATAAATAAATAAATAAATAAATACTCTTTAATCTTGAGCACTCCATTCTACATAGAAAACCCAAGATTCAAATTTTCAGAGTGGTTGGTACATGGTCAGTGTTCAATGAATGATGCTGATGAATGAATGGAAGGAAAGGGTTAATATGCAGCAATTCCACTTTTGGGCATCTGCCCAAAGGAAATAATTAAGGCTGTACAAAAGACTTAATTATTAAGAGGACTATAAAATGCAACATCACACACTCCTTAAAAATGGTCATGTTATTTCTCCACTTGCTGGCATAGGAAGATGTCATGATACATCACTGTGTTTAAAAAGAACACTCCAAATCAACATCCAGCACAGCCCCACTTTTGTTCAAAGAAAAACTATAGATCTATAAATCCTACATCTTCTTTTATTCTGCAGGGATGAATAACACACCTGAAAGACTACAGAGCACAATATTAAATGTTCATCTCACGGCAGTAGGATGACTAGTGATTTTTAGTTTCTTTTTACTCGGTCAGCATTTTGTTTTTCCCACAACGAAGATCTGTTATTTTACAATTAACTTTGTTTAAAGAGCACTGATAAGAGAGTCCTAACACTTCTGAGATAAACGGAATCTTCTGGGGCTGAGATATCCAGGAGGAAAAACACCCTCTTCCTCAGAAGCCCTATCTGAGAGAAGATCCAGTCTCAAAGGACTAGAGGTCTGACCCACAGAGGCTATTCTCAAACATACCCTCTGAGGGAAAAAAGGCTGGCACCCACCTGTATAGATGTCCATGAAGCTGTGCAGGGCCAAACAATGGGGATTCAGACACATCTTCACCTGGGCAGTCACCACCTGCAGCCAGCTGGCTGTCAGCAACCAGCACTCCTGAGGCCCGGCCAGGGAGCTAGTACCAAGAACATCAACAAAAAAAACAGAAGGGAAATCAACTTACTGCAGTTCCTGGGCTCAATGATCAATGGCAAAAATCCTCAAGACTTTAAATATAGTAGGCAAATGAAGGTGTTGGACCTTGCGTTCCAAGGATTTTCTAGGTGGGTGTTCCCACTTCCCTGGACTGGCCTATAGAATCACCCCTCAAGTTAATATAATTCTGAACTTATAACCCAATTTAACCAACCCCAATGAATTCCCAAATCCAAGCATTATGCCAGGCAGTCCAGAAGTAAACTAAATCCTAAGTTGGTGATAGTAACATTTCAATAGAAATGATGGATAATCACTATTATCATTATTATTTTATTTCTGACAATTGGAAAAGTAAAGGAAACCTTAAGAAAAGCTGAGAAGAACATCTTCAAAGATTATAGCCTTAAAGGTATTTGAAGAAAGGGGCAGTACAGGCCATGTAAGATAGGGCAGCTAGGGAAGGGTAAATCTGAAAGAGGTGCTTACTTTTGTCCCCCTTTGAACAATGGGCTGCTACAGAGAAGGCACTGCGTGGATGGAGACTCATAATAATTCGACCAAGAAGTCTGCTCGATGGTGACCGTCTCCTCACTCACGTTGGACAGGACGAGTCGAGAGCTATTGAGATCATGAATCAAGGCGAAGACCTCGGCCAGCTCTGACTCATTCTCAGGAATCTGCAGGACTTTGCGCAGCAGCTGCAGCGTTGACTGGCGCTGGATCTCCCTCTGGGCTGCGCTCAGGGGCTCTGTGGCGCTCAGCACATCCGGGAGTGGTGAGCTCGCCTCCTGAAGAGAGTGGATTGATCACTAAGCGCCCAGGGCACAAAGAGCCAGCGTGAGGCCAAAACCATGAGTGGCAGAGGGACGGGCCCATGACTGAGAGGTGGGAAACCTAGGTTCCTAACCAACTCAGCTAACAACTCACTGTGTGACTCAAGGCAAGTGTTTTCTCTCTCTAGCGCTGTTTCTCTACCAGCAGAATGAGAGGATTATACACACCTCTTGGTAATGGTTTCAAGAGTCAGCTCCCATTCACCGGGTATTGGGTTTGGAGGATAACAGTCCAGGGGTTCAATTCTGGTTAGGCCACTGAACAGCTATATATATGGGTGACCCACAGCAATTTACTTAATCTTTCTAAGCCTCCATTTCCTCACCTACGAAATGAAGGATCAAAATACTAATAATCTCCTACAGTTGTTGTACAGTAAATGAGATAGTATTGTAACAAAAAGTCTATGAATGGTAATTATGATTTATAAACAAGTACCTATACAGCTTAAAGCATTTATCTTTAATAGTGTGTGGCTTCTTGGTACAAGGGAACTTTATACACCAGTCAGAGGCTTCCAGGAAACAAGGTTCTGAAACACTCACTGAAACAGGTCCTTCTGAGGCAGGTCCCTTTTCAATGGAAGTCCCTCTCTGATCCCTTGGGCAAATGCAGTGTGAAATCAAGCCCTCCTTCTTGCTCCCAGAGTCCACTCCTTTACTGCAGATTTCATTTTCTCACAGTTGGTAAACCAGTCCCCTGCCCTGCTTATTTACTGATTCCCAATACCACCATGAGGGCACACAAAAGATGCTAATTCATATTTGCTAGACACATTATTTTGTTTTATAGAAGTAAACTGCTTAGTAACAAATTATTACTCAGTATAACTACGACAACTCGTCTCACTATCTGTAAGTTTGGTTACCTATCTTCCCCCCCCCCCCCAAAAAAAAAGGTTCCCCACCTTCCCCCCCCCCCCCAACTAGACTGTAAGCTCCTAGAGGGAAGTGGCCATGTCTTATTCATCTTTGTAGCCCCAAAAGCCTGACCAATAATAGGCATTCAATACATGCTTGCTGTAAGAAAGAATGAATGAATGGCTGTAGAAGAGCTGAGTGACAATAGAATGAGTTGCCCCAGGAGGCTGTGTGTTCCCAGTCAGGACTATGTTGAATCATGGGCTGGAAGATCGGTTGGAAAGCGTACTATCCTTTGGCTCTGAGCCACAGATGAAAGATGGAAAGGAATGAAGATCATTCCAGCCCAGAGATGTTGTGGTGGTCTTAATTACAGCCACTGGCAACAAACTGCACAGGAAATGTATGGTCACCAGAGGACTCCAAAGAGAAGGTACACAAAGGACCTTGGGTTTCTGACCAGTGTTTTATTTTCTGGAAAACAATAATTATATTTTGCTTCTCCAAAATTTAGAGAATTAGAAGGTGAGGGAATGTCTGAAGATAAGGGTCATGGTGGTAAGCGGCTACCAGTTAGCCCAAGATAGAAGAATATAATAAGAGTGGGATTTGAAACCAATTGGCAAAAGGTGCCTAGATAACTCCTGTCTAACCTGGAAAGTTAAGTGACCTCATCATTCCAGATCTAGAGACCAACATCCATTTTCACACTGTAAGTCACATCAACAGCTACAACGAAACAGGAAAAAGGAATGTTCAGAGCCATCTACCTACACAGAACTCAATTCCATTCCATAATCATGGACTGACACATTATATATGTAAGCTCCAGCATTAGAAGTATGGGAGCTGGGAATTCCCTGGGTGGTCCAGTGGTTAGGGCTCCTCGCTCTCACAGCTGAGGGCCCAGGTTCAATCCCTGGTTTGGAAACGAAGATCCCACAAACCACACGGCCAGTGGGGGAAATAAAAGGTAGTAGTATCGGGGCTTCCCTGGTGGCGCAGTGGTTGAGAGTCCGCCTGCAGATGCAGGGGACACGGGTTCATGCCCTGGTCCGGGAAGATCCCACATACTGCGGAGCAGCTGGGCCTGTGAGCCACGGCCACTGAGCCTGCGCGTCCGGAGCCTGTGCTCTGCAACCGGAGAGGCCACAACAGTGAGAGGCCCACGTACCACAAAAAAAAAAAAAAAAAAAAAAGGGGGGGGG
>NW_020172589.1:79661-108675 GCF_003031525.2 Neophocaena asiaeorientalis asiaeorientalis
CCTAACAAAAAAAAAAAAAAAAAAAAGTAGTATGGGGCAACAGACACACCTGTCCTACAAATAATCTCGGTCTCACGGGGAGCTAACAGAGAGTCAAGACAGGGTGTGGTCAATATTTTCTATTTCCCTATGCTTCCTTAGAACCTTTATATCCACATTTCTACAGAGTTCTAATTAGAGTACCCATACCATCTAAATTTTTTCACTTATTAGATCATAAACCATTTCCATTTTGCAGACTAATCTTTATATTTATCTTTTTATGCAACATCTTAATATTTAGTTATAAAGATATGTTATAATTTATTTTATTTCAATGGTGGACACAGGTTATTTCTAATTTTATCTGTTGTAATTACTGAATGTATGATGTTCTAGATGGGCTTTAGTTCAGATATTTTGTTTAATTCTGTCTAGAAATATGTATTCTCGTATTTGTCAAAAACATGTGCTCTGGGGCTTCCCTGGTGGCGCGGTGGTTGAGAGTCCGCCTGCCGAGGCAGGGGATGTGGGTTCGTACCCCGTTCCAGGAGGATCCCACACGCCGCGGAGCAGCCGGGCCCGTGAGCCATGGCCGCTGGGCCTGCGCGTCCGGAGCCTGTGCTCCACAACGGGAGAGGCCACAGCAGTGAGAGGCACATGTGCACTGAATTTGATTGTCAACACCTATCAAGAACCATGAAAATGTGTGTTGTGTGTGTGTGCACCAACAGTTTTACTCTGGGAAACTGACTTAATAGTTCAAACAAACAAAAGATGTCTGAGTGATACAATATTATACTGTTTCTTCATACTTTATTTAAATTCTGGGAATGGTAGCATAACTTTATTTTTGTAACTAATGCTTTACTTTTTTTTTTCTTTTTGCATTTCTATAACCAAATAATTGACATGGAGTTCATTTGGGGTATAGGTTGTAGATCTAAATCAGTTTTCTTTATATTGCACTACAATCATCCCTATTTATTAAATAACATTCACTTTCTTGAAGGAAAAAAAAAAGACGGTGTGGTCGATGCTTTTAACGTGAAGTGGAGCACATTAAACACATGGAGAAGCCAAAAGGAAAGCTCACTGCCAGCAGAGGGCACCGTGTGGGACAAGAGAATATGATGGAAGGTATGGAACCATTTTACATGCAACTTCAAGGGTTTACAGACTCCTTTAAGCTCAATTCTGAGTCTTCTCTAGGGCTCATGGCCCTGAGAATAAAATGCCCAGATCTAATCCACCTTGCCTGCCTTGTTTTACTGATGGGGAAACAAAAATTCAGGAGAGGGAAAGCGAGCAGCTTAGGGTCACTCCCAGGCAGGTCTCTCAATTCCTAGTCTCAGTGTTTTTTTCCTTTACTTTAGTTCCACTTCCCTTTCTCACAAAGATGATAACCTCAGAACACGACCTCAAGCACAGACCTGAAGATCAAGGGGGTGAGATTCATCTGCCAGAAAGCCCCTCCCCTCCGTATGCATAGAAAACTTAGCTTGAGGCAGTCCCCGCCCCCCTCAGTCCTGTCCACTCCCAAACCCCCTGACCTCCTGACATAACCTTCTGGGTCTCTCCCTGACTCAAGGACATTCAGTGTGACCCCACTGCCTAAAAAACAAACTGCCAGGTCTCAGCATTAAAGATCGTCCATGATATGGCCCCAATATGCCTTTCAAGACTTGTTTTCCATAATCCTCCCCACACAGTCTCTCCTCTAACCCAATGGAACGAACACCAGACTCCCTACCTCTTCACTTCTGCTCATACTAGTCCTTGAGTATATGGCATGCCTTCCCCTTCCACCCACATCCTGCACATCTTGTGAGGTGCAGCTGAGATCTGGAGTAACCAGGCTCCATCTTGGATCCTGACCTGTTGTTCCGCATGCCATCCTCTTTCCCTGCAAAGCGGATGAATGAGATCTCTCTTCTTACCCTCATCCTAGTCATTCTATTCCCTGCCTTAGGTACTACATCTTTCTGTTCACTTAAAAAAATTCACATGTGGAAATTCAGAGGCCCTCTGAAACTGCCTATTTTCCCTGGTTCTAATAAACCAACAAACAACAACAAAAAAAACAGGCCCTAAGAAGCCAAGTGGAATGTGTTTTACTATCCAAACAGTTTGGTCCAACTTCAGGGAGGAGGCCTGCCAACACTGCTAGAAGTAAAGCTTTGTGGTTGGCCAAATGCTCTGCAAGAAACCTGAGAAGCAGTAATCTCATCTACAATGTCCTGGGGTTGGCACTCTGTATTTACCAAAATTCTATTTACAGGCCCTTCACCAGCCTCAGAGCTAAAAGGATGTAACCCTTCCACGTCTCTCTTCTTCAGAATCCTCTTTAAGGCCTGTGTTGGCTTCCCCCCGGCACCCCCGTGAATGAACTTTTGGTCCACTGAGCTAGAAGGTTCACAGAGATCAAGGTATCTGGTCAGCCCCCACAGCTTGGCAAAGAGGACAAGGAAGCCCAGAAAGAAGGCACTTGCCCAGGTTCAGAACCTGTAACTTGGTTCCAGTTCGGTTGCTAACTACTACTGTGTACTAAGAAATCCTTTTATTTCTCCTAAAGCTGGTCTGCTAACAGAGCCCAATCCAAGGCTGCGGGGTGTGTTTGGGGAAGGAACTCACGAGAACCTTGGTGGTTTTCTCAGTCCGGTCTTTAGCAAGGTTAAAACCACAGCTGGGACAAATCCGCGGTTTATGCCGATTGGTGTAGACATAGCTACAAGAGGGATTCTTGCACTTTCCCCGACCTCTTGATGTAGCCAGGCCCAAATCCTAAAAAAGTAAGACTGCAGTTCAATTCTACAAGTCAACTTACACCTGGGCAGAGCCGAGAATCAGGATGACCTGCTGTGGGTAAAACAGAGAGGGCAATCACAAAACCAGATTTAGACGAAGTCTCCAAGAGCCTTGAAGCAACAAGACACTTTTTCTGCAGCTATCCCCTTTCAGTCTTAATACAGCCTAAATAATTGTGGCAAGTCCTTCCCTATCTGTGAAACAAGTGAGTTGAATCTCAAAGGTCAGAAATTCAACTGCCTTCAGGGTCCAGGCAATCAGCAGAGTGAAACAGGCCTGTTCTAACAGAGTGCCAGAGACTGTGGTGAACCGAAGATTTCAAGCTCCAATAAAGATAAATTGTGACTTCTGGACTATTTAAGCTCAAACCTCTGGTACCTAGACTCCTACGACAAGCTACAGTCTAATTAGCCGAAGAGAAGGTCCTGGGCAGTTCCTACCAGATGGTATCCCTAGTGGCCTCTCATAGCCAAACGGAAGAGGTAGTGAAGGGATGGATGGCATGGAGAAGGTAGTAATTAGGTCTTTAGAAGAAGAAGCCTGAACAGCTCTCTAGGATAAGAGAGACACTCTCCCCAAGGATCAGGCCAGATGAGGCACTGACCCACCATACTATGCGCTGTCTTGTTGCTACTGAATCCTAGCACAGGGCATGGCACAGAGCAGGTGCTCAATAAAGTTTCTGAATTTTAAAAAATCTAGCTGCTTTCTCAAGATCTGTGTATCTTACTCATCCAGGGAAACTGCCAAATGATACCTGGCTGATTGGTACCTTAAGGATCAACAAAATTAGAGAACGCTGAGCAAGAGAAGCCCTAACATGCTTTCTAAACCAACAGAGTATTTTACAGACAGTGAAAACTGAGGACCAGAGAAGGAAAGAGCCTTGCTCAAGGTTAGATGCCATGCTAGCAGCAGAGCCAGAACCACTTTTGGACTAGGTCTTTCGACACCCAGTGTTTATTCCACTGCTCTAGGCTGCTTACCCTGCAAAAGGACGACCCCAGAGTCACACATTCATTTATTGGGATGTTAACGTGTTATGTTAAAAATAAAAGTCGGGGAGAGAAAAACTTGGTGAGAAACACCAGGCTAAACAAAAGTTGCTTCACTAAAGCACTTCTCAAACCCTTTCAGATACTAGTACTGAATGTGACTCTGTTTTAGGGAGGAAAAAAATACATTTCTCAAACTTATATGTAGACCACACTTTTGAGGCTAAAAGGTCCAAAGACTGCTGAATGTTGAAGCTAGACTGGATTCTCATCTCCAGCTACTCTCAAAAGAAATATCCTGGTCTCAGCTGGCCTACACTTCATGGATCTCATCTGGGAAAAAGAGCAAACCTAGATGATTCACCCAGTAGCTATCATTTGTACCACTGACAGGATCTTCAGAATCTATGATCTAGCCCTCCCCCTACTCTCACTCCCAAGTACCACTACCCACCCACCTCAGACTCCTACTCACCCTCAACCACACAATCAAACTACCTCTATGTCAACCCATCACCTGTCTGCACTTACCAGTGTGACGGTGCAGCTATACTTATATGGAGGAAACATATCAGGCTTGACCTCTACAACTTTCACCTGAGATGTCCTGTTGGCTGGGCCATTTGGTAGCTGTAGGTCAAAACAAATTATTTTAGTGCTTCTGAACCTCAGTCAAACTCCTGAGGTCCTGTGTCCTGAAACAGCTTGAGGAAACAGTTGCCCAGGCATTTGTAGAGCTATGTTCCAAATGAGCCCTCTGGAATGCTAGTCAGCAGTCACCAGCCCACCAAAGGTTGAGTGTCACTTTCAACTCCAGGGGTTCCCACACTCTTTTGCACAGCTTCTAACACTGCATACCAGAAACACTATGAGTCTGATTTACAACTACTATCAAGTGAGAAAAGCATGTAATAGCTCTGTACACAACTATGTGGTTGAATTATGCTGACATAAAGAAGTCTGGGGAATTCCCTGGTGGTCCAGTGGTTAGGATGCCACGCTTCCACTGCTGGGGGTCTGGGTTCAATCCCTGGCCAGGGAACTAAGATCCTGCAACCTGCATGGCACAGTCAAAAAAAAAAAAAAAACACAAGAAGTTTGAAAGATTATTCACTAAAATGTCACAGGTTGAGGGAAAGATCATGGTTGTTTTCCATTTTACCACTATCTATAAAAATTTTCAAATGTTCTATATGGAATGTAAAAAAGAAAAGATGAAGAAAGCATTCTAAATTAAAAATAATTATTCTGTAATAATGAATTTAAGTTAATTTTCAGAACATAAGATTTCATGTAACTTAACTGATTTAAGACTAGTAAAGGGGTTTATGGCTTTTTAACAAATATCCAATTTGCCAATTAAAAGGAAACTACACAGAAGACTGGGAATTTATACACACATGAAGGGAATCTAAGGGCTGGAAATCTAGGAAGCAGCTGAAGCAGACTCGATTACCGTCCTTCTATTCCCCAAGATCACACATGCACCCAGTGGTGACACCACATTTGGGTGAAAACAGATCAACCTTCAAAATAGAAGCTGGCTGATAGCCTTGTTGGGGCAAATTTGGAACTATCAAACAAAAGCAGTTACCTGACAGAGAGCACACGGCAAGGGAGATGGCAGACTTGATATTCCTATTCCAATTTGGTCCATGTCAGGGTTTTCAATTTCAAACTGAGGGATTGTGAAATTAACTTAATGGGCCGAAACCAGCATTTTGGAAAAAGAAATGGAAAAATGACTGCATAAAATAAGGGCATAGCTTCATTAAACTTTTAATGTATATATATATATGTATATATTTACAGGGCTGTGATGTAGAAATGTGTTTGTTACTGACGGTCATGCTCTCAAAAGTGCTGATTTAGGGATCTTTGATCATATTCAACTCACAAATGGCAAAAGAACTAAAAAAAAAAATCTCATAATAAATATACTTGAACACATGCAATTTTGACACCTGAGAAATCTTTAATAGCTCTATCATTAAATGGAATGAACTGTACTGGTTACAAACCAGTACATGGAGAAAGAGCCATGCTTTTAGGTTTAAAAAATTACATTTAAAAGATAAACACAGGCTAATGCAGGAAAGAACTTGGCTGAATGAGCGCACACCAGACCATCAATAACAGTTATTTCTGGGTGGCAGGATCAGAAGAGACTTATTTTCTTTCTGCCTTACCTGAATTTTCTTTATTATCTATAACAACCATGCATTCATTTTTTCTAAAAAGACATGATAACTAAATGCAGCATATAATCCTAGATCGGATCCTGTTCTAACGTAGAAAATGCTATAAAGGACACAACTGGATAAAACCGACGAAACTGGAATACAAATGATAAAGTAGCAATGTTTCAGTAACAGAATATCTCTAGTCTTAGGAAATACACACTGAAGCATTAAAGAGTAAAAGGCCATGTTACCTTTAAATTATGTGTATTTTAAACATACATACACACACACACACACACACACACAATGGGGAAGACAAATGAGCACAAATCATAATGCAAAATGGGCTAATGTGTTAACAATAGGTAACTAGGTAAAGAGTACATGTGTGCTCTTTGTACTACTTTTACTCTTGCAACTTTTCTTGTTTTAATTATTTCTAAATAAAAATTTTAAAACATGCATTCATTTTTATAACCAGAAAAAGAAACTAATTAAAAAACAGATAACTCATTCATGCTAACCCTCCTCCCACAGTTCTACCAGTGTTAAGAATAGGCTTTTTGCCTATGGCTTTGAGACACTCAATGGAAGCCCTGTTCTCGGAGCTGCCAGCCGCCCCCCCCAACAGATGGCTCCCCCTCTGGGGAAAGGGTCTTACCTTCACCTCACCAGTGCTAGATGGCTGTTGGATGGGCTGGCCCAGCTGCTTCAGCGTGCTTGGCTTCAGGCCACAAGTCCTCACAGAGGGTGTCTTATCTGAAACAACCAGGAGCCAGACTGGTGACTTAAGTGCATTCAGAGTCTCCCTAAGTCTCTCACCTCCATGCTCAACCCCCACTCCTGTCCCCTTCCCTTTAGAGAGTCCCTCCTCCCGAATCTGTCCCAGACCTTACCACTCAGGGGAAAGGCCTGCCTGGCCCTGGGCAGTCCCATGCTGCTGCCTCGACCCACGTTAGCTGGGGCTGGAAGAATTGCTCTCATGGGTCTTGCTGCAGCCAGTAACGAGGGCTTGCCCCGTGCTCTGCCTTTAAGCTCTGGGGCTCTGGGCACAGGAATAAGCAGGTCAACTCTGAAAAAAAACAAGAAGGGAGCTCTCCTAGAAATTCCAGACCAGGGGGAAGAAAACCGAAGTGCAATCTTCAGATAGCACTTTATTAGAATAATGTCCTGGTTAAACTGTCAGGCTTTAGACATTAATTAAACCATTAAATAGCTGTGTAACCCTGGGCAAGAAATCTTACTCTTCTGTTTACCTCGTTTGTAATATGCAATCACATGTACTTCATGGGGTCATTATGAAGATAAAAAAGTGCAAAACAGTGCCTACAGTGAGGGATATCAATAGCTACTGTAGTTATAACATCTAATTTGCCTCTAATCAGCCCAAGTATTTAAAGTGTATCAGTCTCCCACATGAGGGCAGCTGAGAGACCCTGGGGAACAAGGTTCATGTTTTCTTCATCTTTGTAGCTCCAGTGTTGAGCATAAAGCCTGCCCATAGAAGGCCTCAATACACATTTGCTAAAGTGCTTCACCTGCCCCAAAGTTCTCTAAGGACACGGAACCATCTCAAAGTATACTGTTAAATTTTAAAAGACAAGATGTCCAAGTATGTATGTTATGCTACCATTTGTGTAAAGAAAGGTGGGGGGAAAATATATATATAACACACACACGCACACACACAGCTGACCTTGAATAGCACGTATTAGGGGCACTGACCCCCACGGAGTCAAAAGTCCACTGATAACTTCACAGCCCTCCATATCCAGGGTTCCACATCTGGCAGATTCAACCAACTGCACACCATGTAGTACTGTAGTACATACATACTGAAAAAAATCCACGTGTAAGTGGACCCACGCAGTTCAAGTCCATGTCTATTCAAGAGTCATCTATGTACGTGTATATATATATATATATATATATATGTGTGTGTGTCTGTGTGTACACACATGTATTTTTTCCCTACCTTTCTTTACACAAATGGTAGCGTGACATACATACTTCGACATCTTGACTTCTAAAATTTAACGATATTAATTATAAACACACATACCTCCTATTTGTTTGCATATACTTATAATTATCTCCAAAAACACAGAAAGTTGGGAATATTGTCTCTGGGAAATGGGAATGGAGCACCCAAGGATGGGACAGAAAGATTTGTTTCAGTATATATTCCTTACACTTTTTCAGTCTGAACTATGTGAATATATTTTCTATTCAACAATAAAAGTTTTTTACTCGTAATAGTATAAACCAGAACTTCTAAACCTTGGCACTACTAACATTTTGGGCCAAATAATTCTCTGTTGCAAGAGGCTGTCCTGTGCATTGTAGGATGTCTAGCAGCATCCTTGGCCTCTACCCACTTGATGACAGTAGCACTCCCTCCCCAGTGGTATCAACCAAACATGTCTCCAAACATTGCCACAATGTCCCCTGGGGCACTGCTCCCCTTTGAGAACCAATGATATAAACAAAAAAGAGCCTTCCATTTTAAGACCATAGCTGCCTCTGTAAAGGAGCTACATACATGGAGAATTCAGTCAAGCCTCTAAGGTAAGAAAGCCTTCAAGAAAGGGAGGAAAAACAGCCCACACTTACGGACCTCTCCTATCTGCAAGGCACTGGGCTGCAAGCTTTACACACAACCTTTTTCAGACTGTGTGGTCAGCCACTGAGGATACGATTCTCTTTTATAACACCCAACTCAAGATTTTTCAGAGGGGAAAATGGGTATGAAGTGACTATGCCCATGGTCAAACAGAAGCCCTGGACAGAGTCACAACCAGAATTTAGTTCTCTGACCACCAGGACAGGAATCTTTATTATATAAAGATGCCCTAATAAGGCTTCTCTTTTCAAATGCAGTATCCAGAATTGGATACTAGGTTTGTAACATTGCCCACAGCCTGTACCAACAAGACTCTGTAATAACTGCTTTAGGGAGACTGACAAGAAGAGATGTATAAGGAACGGGACAGCAGTGAATAGACAGCAGAGTGTAGGAGGACAGGCAAATAAATGTCTCTAGGCCTCAGCTTCTGTATCTCTAAAATACAAACGATGAATTGGGCTCTGCTATCTCTCTCAGGAATGCTGTAAGGACATGGGACAAAATAAACACAGGGCACTACACAAGCTGCTGTTCTAAACACAATGCTGTAATATATAAACACATTGGGGGACTTCCCTGGTGGTCCAGTGGTTAAGAATCTGTCTTGCAATGCAGGGGACGCCGGTTCGATCCCTGGTCAGGGAACTAAGATTCCCACATGCCGCGGGGCAACTAAGCTCACGCACCACAACTACAGAGCCCGCATGCCACAACTGCAGAGCCCACGTGCTCTGGAGCCTGCGCACCACAACTAGAGAGCTCGCATGCTGCAACTACTGAGCCTGCACGCTCTGGAGCTCACGCGCCACAACTAGAAAGAAGCCAGCGCACAGCAACGAAGAGCCCACACGCCACAACAAAAGATCCCAATGTGCCGCGACTAAGATCTGATGCAGCCAAAAAAATAATAAACATATAAATATTTTTTAAAATAGGGGGAAAAAAATAAACACATTGGGTTACCCTGTAGGCTTTTTAGGAGCAGGGAGTGAATTGGAGGTGCTGGTCCCCTCAGCTGGTGGTGGCACGTCTAGTCCAGGACTGTCATTCTCAGTTGTCCCCAGAGAGACCTCACGCTGCACACCACTCTTGACCACTGGCTTCTTAATGACTGCTGTACCACGATTCCCAGGAGTTTCCTTGACCAAAACATGGGCATCTGAGATGATCACTTCCTCCCACTCATTCTCCTCACCCACGTCTCTTTGAGGAGCTATACTTAGGAGCTGGCTTACAGCTTCTGAGTTCTCCAGAGTCAGTTTGGAAGAGTTTTCCTTAGCAGAATTTTGCTCGGAGGTGAGAGGCTGCTGATTTCTTTTAACCACAGAGCCTTTGGAGGAGACTCCAGAAGTCAATTCCACTTTGACTTTGGCTGGCTTTTCCTAGAAAAAAAAAAAGAAAATCTTTCATGCATATAACATTTTACAGTTGACAACACATTTACAAATATTCTCTCATTTGACCCTTGTAACAATAATGTATGAGGAACATATAAGAAGCTGAGGCTGAGAAAGGAAGAGGCTGACTTCAGGTCCCAAGTATAAAACTGGCCTGAACCTAAGTCTTCTGATTCCAGTTCCCTTTCACCACTGTATTCAATGTCCGAGTTAGGATAAGCCTATTCTAATAAATTTCTTAACGACATGTTTCTTCAGGTTTCAGCGAACAAATGCTGACATTGTTTTACCTCGACCTTTGATTGTTCAAGGCCCTCTCCTTTATGTCTACAAAGAGGTTGACATACTGCCATACTGGGCCTAGAAGTATTAAGTTGTTTATCTTGGTGGTCCCTTTATGAGACTCACTTAATCACAATGTGGTCACAATGTCGCAAAGACTGAATGCTTCCAACTCCACTGGGGAAAACTCTCATCTTTTTCCCAGATTCTTTCAGGTTGAGTCCTAAAAGTCAGCGTAAGGCTGATTTACACATACACCACAAACTTCTCACTGGGTCAAATCAGATCACACACATTAATTACATGCTAGAAAAGGTTCCGACTCACTAAAAATACCAGCTGCTGTTATCTCAGACAGACCTGAGGTTTACATACATATATGTACACACGAACACTTAAAAAAATTTAACAGTGGACTTCCCTGGTGGTGCAGTGGTTAGGAATCCGCCTGCCAATACAGGGGACACGGGTTCAATCCCTGGTCTGGGAAGATCCCACGTGCCATGGAGCAACTAAGCCCGAGGGCCACAACTACTAAGCTTGCACGCTAGAGCCCACAGGCTCTAGGGCCCCCATGCCACAACTACTGAGCCCACATGCTGCAACTACTGAAGCCCGCGTGCCTAGAGCCCATACTCCACAACAAGAGAAGCCACCGCAGTAAGAAGCCCGCGCACTGCAACGAAGAGTAGCCCCCGCTCGCCGCAACTAGAGAAAGACTGCACGCAGCAACGAAGACCCAACACGGCCAAAAAAAAAAAAAAATTAACAGTGGTCATCTCTGTGGTAGGTCTCAAAGGCTTTTTCCTTCCACGTGAATAGCGAAAGGCACTATAAACTAGGAGACAAAACACAAAAGCTGTACTCTGCCTAGGCTCTGCTTCAACCTAATTGCTTATGTCACCTAAGGCAAGCTTCAGCTGATTCCTCATTTCCCATTATGGAATAAGAGAGCTCTGTGTTTGTCAACAGCAGCAAGATAGCCTTTTGGGTGGCCCAGCTCTTCATGGTGGAGGGGCAGGACCCCCTGCACTTCACAGGAAATTCAGCATCTGTGCCCAATGCCATTAAATTTCAGTATTATCTCCCAGTCACTGACTATCAAAAACCCCTTACATTTCAAAAGTCCCTCTGGGCAACACGGTGCCTCTGGTTAGGAATCAATATAGACGACCTTAAGAAATCTCCAGTAAAGCATTCTCAGATTCTAACACACAATTACAAACCATGAGGACAAGAAAAATTCCAAGTAAACTGTACTGAGCTTACTGACTGCTAAAGAAGGAAGAGTCAGCAGAAAAACAGGAGACAAGATAAACTAAACCCCTGAGATGAGATCTTTGAGCAGAACACTGCCCACTAAGTAGGCTATAGACAAAAATTCTTTGCAGGAAGACTGGATATTTAAGCAATCAGAGCAAAAAACTCTAGTTGGTGATCTCACATTTCCTTAACTCAGCCTGCCCTTTTTAGATGTCACTTTCTTTCAAGATGGAAGGCAAATACTACCAGTTCCTCAATCAGAGACCTCAATTACTGCTATCAGAGAGCCCACAGTAATGAGGCCTTGAGCTATATACCATACCTTGAGCCTTATATACCATCTTTTGTTCCATCCAACTCACTGGGAACTGTGCCACATGTTCCTTGGGCTAATTTTAGCCAGTATGAACTCCAGAACAATATAAGAAAAGGTGAGTCATTTCCTGACTGGCATGGACACATTTGGAGCTTTTAGAAACTATTTATAATTGCTCTTTCAAAAATCAGAACTCAGGAAATCTTAAGATTCTGCAGGTAAACAGCACAGCAATGCCTGAGAAGTATGGTTTAGTGGAAAAGGCGACAGCATAACCAGCAATGTGAATGTTACCAGTCACTTCTCCTGAATCTCTTTTTCCTTAGCTGGAAATTTGGGAGTTGAGCTAGCTGATAACCAACGTCACCTTTATCTCTAAAATTTTAAGTGCATTGATGCTACATTGTTACTTTTTTTCTTCTCACACTCAGGTATTCTGTTCCTATGAGATTTAGAAATCACAGTATCTGCTCTTTACGTGGTAATTCTTGCAAAAACCTTTGGGAAAAATATTCTGACTTAGCAAGTAAAGACAGGACAAGTAGCTAAGAAAAAAACTGTTTTCATGTCATGAGTTTGATCTCAAAAAGAGAATGGCTCAAGTTATTCAATCAAAGGGGGAAAAAAAGACAAAATGAAAAAGGAAAGAAAACCAAAGTAAAAACAGAATCTGAAGCAGACTAGGCACAGGATCGGTTACACTCTTTCATGCAAAAGCACAGGAAATAAGGTCATTTGACAGACCTGCTGTGCATCAGTGAAGAAGGACCAAGGAGGAGTCCAACAACTATCCAATTCAATCTTCCTACTGCAGCTGGGGAAGTACATTTTGGGAGAATAATGAGGGTGGGAATAAATGAAATGGCTTCACAGTGCACACTAAAAACTCCACAAGGCCCTAGGTACTTCCTGCCCCTTGAAATGTTAATTGTCTCTACTGTTGCTGTTAATATTAATTATATTGCTGCCAACAATGGAAGCAGTGAAGCCCTACTGAGGATTAAATATTCAATACACTAGGAATGTGCCATCCACTTTGCATGGATCATTTCATCTGACCCCTCCAATAACCCTAATGAGGTAGGCACTACTGTTAACTTCCATTTACAAATGAAAGGAAACCTAAATCAAGAACAGAGACATAAAATGACTTGCCCAGGGTGACAAAGCTAAATACTTGGCAAGTAGGGTTTGAACTGAGGAAGCTGACTCCAGAATTGTATTCTTAATTATTAACCTATTCTGCCTCCGAAACTGGTGCTATCCTGAACTCCAACACTCAGCCAGAGGACAAAAGTCACCATCCAGTAATTTTCTGAGAGTTATTCTGTGGAAACCGCCCAAAGGAACTTAAGTATGCTGCTATTTAAGTTTTCTCTACAGAAATGAGTTTGGACCATGAGTCGAACACATGACGAACACAATCCTAATCTAAGCTATTTTCACAAAAACAATGCCTTCTTTCCTCTTCTATCTACCCAAATTCTACTGATGTTTCCAAACCATCTTCTCTATAAAACCACCTGACTATTCTAGTCCTTTTGTCCCTAAATAATTTATATCAAAAATGTGGCAAGTATGTATGATTCATGTAGTCAGCATACAACAGGTAACGAACATGTGCCGAACTGAACGTCACAGGGGCGCAGCTCTAACGCTCATTTACTTACTGAGCACCATTTATTTGGAGACAGAGGTATACATCTGGAACGTTACGCTATGGGAGACCTGAATATCGGGTTAAAGACCTCCACTTTTAATAGGAACTATATGAAACTAAAAGGACTCTGAGCTAGGGAATGAGATGTGTGCTGTGCGTGTGAATAG
Organism: Neophocaena asiaeorientalis asiaeorientalis; assembly: GCF_003031525.2. Lineage (NCBI taxonomy): Eukaryota > Metazoa > Chordata > Mammalia > Artiodactyla > Phocoenidae > Neophocaena > Neophocaena asiaeorientalis. The sequence goes on from NW_020172589.1 coordinate 93,338, forward strand.
CTAAGCAGTCAGTGTGGAGGGTGGATTGTTAAAAATGTAACCCTAACAAGAAATGAATGATTTAACATGGTGTAGTCACTCATGGAAAACTATGAAGCAATTAAAGATAATGTTTTTGAAGAATATTTAATGGCATGATATGTTAAAGGAAAAAAAGGCAAGATACAGAACTTGTATATCCACAGAAAAAGACTGGAAGAAAATGTACTGAAATCTTAACAATAGCTTTTCTTTGGATGGTATGAGATTACGGATAACATTTTATTCTTTCTTTTTAAAAAGAAAGAAACTGACTTATTTGTGTCGTCAGAAAATTAAATGAATATTAATTTAAGTCATCTGTTCTTAAAGGGAATAATAAGCCTACTTTGTGCGGTTTCCAAAGCAGTGATGGCCAATGAACTTTACCTTTGGGATCCACTTCCCTCCTAGGAAGTTACCACAGGTAGGGCACTTAGGTGGTTTGTGCCTCGTGACATATGTGAAGGAGCAGCCTGGGCTGGTGCACGTCCCATGGCCCCGTCGGGTGTACGTAGTAGTCTGTGTTTAAAAAACAAAAAGAAAAGAGCAAGTCAGAATCAACACCACAGTCTAATCTCTGTCAGATCCTGATGACCATTATAACCACAACAATGCCAGGAGGATACCAGCTTGCTGAAGGCCGATTCATGGTATCTTAAAAGGTCAGAGTTGGAAAGGTCCTAAGATACAACTAACTAGTTCAGTTTTTAGAAATGGAGAAAGTGAATTCAAATGAAGAAAGACAGCTGCCCAAGGTTACAGAGTTAGGTACCAGAAGTATAAAGGTAAGAAGAGTTGCAATTAATTAAGCAAAGTACCACACAGTGCTAAACACTCTACCAATATCTCATTTAATGTTCTCAGCAATGCTATGAAGTATTATTACTACTGAGGTTCAGAGTAGTTAAATGCTTTGCCTCAAATCATGTAGTGACTCAAGGACAGAGCTAGACCCAGAAGACAGATCTTATTGATTCCTGGTCAAGATTACTTCCATGCATCCTGCTGCACCCTCTGGCTCTCAATACTTCAAAGAATTTGCTTCTTCATTCTCGTTAGTTAAAAATCAGAGAACCTAGGACCTAGGGTTCAAAGGTATAAAAAAACAGTCCAGTCGCTAAAATAATGAGAGGGAACTCCAGTTGAAACCAGGTCCTCTGACACTCCACAGGAATTTGATCATCTGCATACAAATATATTCAGCCACTGGCTTGCACCATCTCCGATGATTTCCCTTTGAACAGAATGTATTACATTTCAGCTACAAATAGAAATTAGCCACACTCCATTTCTTGATTAATGCTGGAAAGAAAACACTTCCCTATCAGATTTGTTCTGTCACTTATGGTTTACTCAGCTACTAATCCCAACCCCCCCTAGCCTGGCCAGAAAGCAAAAACTTCCCTTGGGAAACACCAAGCTGCCTCTAGGCTACCTCTGGCCAGAACACCTAAGGAAAAGGTGATTATGACAGTGATAGCAGGTCAAAGATGAGTGTGAAGTTGTGTGGCACCAAGGAAAGAGACCAGGGTTTGGGTTCCAATTTTGTCACTGACATACTGAATGAGCTGGGGGTAAGTCATCTTAGCTCTTGGGCCCCTGGTTTCCTCTTCTGTAAAATCACCTGCCCTTTCTGCTTAATGGATATATCCTGAGGAGCAAAAAGTTTGTGAGACTATTATTAATGGGTGAAACATTATATCTTATCTTTTCTCAGACTGTGGCCCCACATGGAATATTCATTCTGAATATACCCTCAGAGCAAAGTTAGTGCTATAAATAAATTACCATGAATTTGGAAATACTCCTGAACAGCAACTTATAGAAATGACTTTAGGAAATAATGCTAGTGTTCAAGGCTGATGCTGCCTTCTTAAGTATTTCTAGAAGAGCTTGGCTGACACTTATTAAACCATGAAAGAATATAAATTTCCAGAACAGGAAAGGCTCAGGAAAAATAATTAGTTTATTACAACTTTCTTATCGAAGAAAGTATTGTTTATCCACAGCAGGGGTTTTAGAGGATAAGACAGATTGTGACAAGTTAAAGCTATGTACTATTAATCCTAAAAGAAACCAATACAATAACCAAGACAAAGTTAATAGCTCATAGGCCAACAAAGGAGATAGAATGGATTCATAAAAGATACTTAATGATTTCAAAAGAAAGTACAACAAAACAGATAGGACCAAAACAATAACAACAAATAGTAAGAGGACTGATTTAAACCAAACCACATTAATAATCACATTAAATACACACAGCCTAAATACTATAATTAAAAGGCAGGGATCACCAGATAGGTCTTGCTCTTAGAGCCAAACTATATGCTGCCTACCAAAAAAGGTACAGTAGAAATACAAAGGTACAAACAGGTCAAAGGATGGAAAAAGATATACTTTGTTAATAACAATAATCAAAAGAAAGGTTCATATCAGAACTAAGTAGATTTCATAGGCAAGAATACTGCCAGAGATAAAGGTCATTTCATAATGAAGAAGCATTCAGTTTATCCAGAAGACGTAACAATCCTAAATGTTTGTGGACTTAATAACAGTCAAAATACATGATACAAAACCTAATAGAACTGCAAAAAGAAACAGATAAATCTACAATGACAGATGGATGCTTTCTCTCAATAATTGACAGAAACAGTAGACAGACAATCAGGAAGGATACAAAATCAATAAGAAACACTATCAATCAACTCAACCTAATCTGAAATGTATAGAACACTCCACCCAACAGCAGGAATACATATTCTTTTCAAGTGCACATAGAACATTTATCAAGACAATCCATATTCTGAGCCATAAAATAAACTGCAATCAATTTAAAAGGATTCAGGCCTTATAAAATACAAAGTTCTAACCATAATGGAATCAAATCAGAAACTGATAAAGACAGACACCTGGAAAATCCCAAATATCTAGAAAATAATTAAGTAACTCATGGGTTAAAGAAGTAAGTTAGAAAATACTTTGAACTGAATGAAAATGAAAACTGCACCGTATCAAAATTTGTGGGATGGGCTTCCCTAGTGGCACAGTGATTAAGAATTTGCCTGCCAGTGCAGGGGACACAGGTTCAAGCCCTGGTCCGGGAAGATCCCACATGCTGCTGAGCAACTAAGCCCATGAGCCACAACTGCTCAGCCTGCACGCTAGAGTCACAAGCCACAACTACTGAGCCTGTGTGCCACAACTACTGAAACCCACACACCTAGAGCCTGTGCTCCACAACAAGGGAAGCCACTGCAATGAGAAGTCTGCGCACCACAGTGAAGAGTAGTCCCTGCTCCCTGCAACTACAGAAAGCCCCACGCAGCAAGACCCAATACAACCAAAAATAAATAAATAAAATAAATTTATTAAAAAAAAATTGGGGGGGGGGATGCCACTAAAGCGGTGCTTAGAGGGAAATGAAGCACTAAGCAGCTATATTACAAGAGAAGCTCTCAAATCAATGACCTCAGCTTCTACCTTAAGAAACTAGAAAAGACCAAATTAAACCCAAAGTAAGCAGAAGAATGATAGAAATGAGTGAAACAGAAAGCAGAAAAACAATAGAGAAAAACAATGAAACCAAAACCTTGTTCTGAGAGCAATAAAATCAGTAACCTCTAGCCAAGCTTATCAGGAAAAAAGAAAGAAGACCCAAATTACCAGTATCAGTAATGGAGAAGTAAAATCACTACAAATTCTATAGATATTAAAAGGATAAAAATTCCACAAAACTTTAAACATAGAATTACCACATGATACAGCAATTGTACTCTTGAGGTATATACCCAAAAGAACTGAAAGCAGGGACTCAGACATTTGTACACCAAAGCTCATAGTAGCACTGTTCACAATAGTCAAAAGGTAGAAACACACCAAATGTCCATCAATGTTTATGAATAGATAAAAAAATATAGTATACACATGCAATAGAATATTATTCAGCCATAAAAAGGAATGAAATTCTGATACTTGCTACAAGATAGATGAACCTGAAAAGATTATGCTAAGTGAAAAAGTCAGACCAAAAAGGAAATATTTGCATGATTCCACTTATTTGAGGTACCTAGAACACACAAATACTAAGACAGAAAGTAAAATAGCAATTACCAGGGCTTGGGGTCGAAACAGGTGGGGTGGGGAATGGGGAGTAACTGTTTAATAGATACCGAGTTTCTGTTTGGGAAGATGAAAAAGTTCTGAAAATGGATAATGGTAATGATTGCACAGCATTGTAAATATATTTAACAGCACTTGAATTGTACACTTAAAATTGATTAAAATGGTAAACTTCATGTTATGTATATTTTACCACAGCTTTTTAAAAGAAGAATAAGGGAATGTTTTGAACAATTTTATGTCAATAAATTTGACAACTCAGATGAAATGGACAAATTCCCTGAAAGACAAACTATCAAAGCTCACTCAAAAACAGATAATCTGAACAGTCCTATATATATTTTAAAAATCGGACTTGCCATTATAAACTTTCCCACAAAGAAATCTCCAGGCCCGGATAAGTTCACTGGTAATTCTGACCAAACATTTAAGGAAGAAATAATGCCAGTACTACACAAAACTCTTCCAAAAACAATTGGAAAAGCAGAAAATATTTCACAACTCATTCCATGAGGTAAGCACTACCTTGATACTAAAACAAGACAAACACTGTACAAGAAAATTAGAGACCAATAATATCCCTCGTGAATATAGATACAGAAATTCTGAACAAAATGTTATCAAATCCAATCCAATAATATATTAAAAGGATAATACATCATTGCCAAGTGGAGTTTATCCCAGGAACACAAAGTTGATTTAACATTTGAAAAATCATATTAATCACATTAACAAACTAAAAAAGGAAAAAAAAAACACAAAAAATTTTGACAAAATCCACCATCTCAAAAGACACACAAAAAATTTGAAAAATCCAACATCCATTCCTGATAAAAGCTCCCAGCAAAAATAACTTCCTAAACATGATAAGGGTATCTCTGAAAAACCTACAGCCAATATTAAACCTAATGATGAAAGACTGAATACTTTCCCCCTAAGACGACACATAAAACACAGATATTGGCTCTAACCACTTCTATTCAACACTGTACTGGAGAGGTCCTTGACAAAACCATAAGACAAGAAAAAGAAATAAGGAATCCATATCAGAAAAGAAGAAATGAAACTATTAGCAGACAACACTGCCATCTATGTTAAAAATGCAACAGAATCTACGAAAAGGCTAGCAGAATACATGAGTTTATTAGCAAACTTGCAGCACACAAGTTTAATAAGCAAAAAATCAATTGTATTACTATATACTAGCAGTGAACTATTAGAAATTGAAAATAGTTTTAAAATACCATTTACAGGGACTTCCCTAGTGGTCCAGTGGTTAAGAATCCCCCTTACAATGCAGGGAACGTGGGTTTGATCTCTGGTCGGGGAACTAAGATCCCACATGCCGTGGGGCAACTAAGCCTGGGCGCTCTAGAGCCCACTGGCCACAACTAGAGAGCCCATGTACTAGAGAGAAGCCCACGTGCTGCAATGAAAGATCCTGCATGCCGCAACTAAGATCCAATGCAGCCAAATAGATAAATATTTTTTAAAAAATAAGATACCATTTACAATATCATAAAGAAACATGAGATATTTAGGAATAAATCTCAGCCCACATGCTGCAGTGTGTGATGGAAAAAACATTTGAGAATCAAAAGACCCAGGGTCCTCGTTCTGCCTTGTTTTGCAGCCCAGTGGCCTTGAATCATAGAGAGAACAAGTCCTTACTCTTCTCTGGACCTTTTTCCTAACCTGCACAATAACAGGATTGAATTAGATCAGTGATCCCTCAATTTTTCTAAAACACGTATGCTTCAGAAATTTTATTTTATTTATATATATTTTTTGTGGTACCCAGGCCTCTAACCACTGTGGCCTCTCCCGTTGCAGAGCACAGGCTCTGGACGCACTGGCTCAGCGGCCATGGCTCACGGGCCCAGCTGCTCCGCAGCATGTGGGATCTTCCCAGACCAGGGCACGAACCCGTGTCCCCTGCAACGGCAGGGGGACTCTCATTCACTGTGCCACCAGGGAAGCCCTGCTTCAGAAATCTTGATAAAAGCCATGGAACCTATCCCAGGAAAATACTCTCTCAAGGAGAAAAGTTTGTATGTAACTTGAGGAGTTCATGGAGGTCCATTCAACTGGACCTCCTTGAGGAGGTTCCTGCGGAGGTCCATTCACAGACCCTCCCCCACTCCCTCACCCCCAGTTAAGAATACCTGAACCAGAAAAACCTCTGAGATCTTTGCCAGTCCCAATGTCCTAAGTTTGTTAAGACTTTTAGAAAACTACCTGGAAGAGAATTCTTATGGAGCCTTAATCTCCTTGAACTCCCCACACACTGACCAGTTTGATGGAGGTGGGGTTCTCCACAACCGAGTAGGCAGGAAGAGGCAACATGATGAATTGTGCAGCTGGCGCAGAGGAGCTAATCTCACTGGAATCCTGCAGGTACATGGAGAGAAGAAAGTTTTATTGAGAGGGAGTGAAGAACACCCAGGACCATCCACGACACTGAAGACCAATCAAGTCCAATAACCATAGATAATGTGCTTATCCAACGGGCACATCAAAAAAATGAATGAATCTATAATTATCTCAAAATAAAAGTTTAATTAAGAACAAACAGAGACAGAGAAAACCAGTACCACAAGGAATGTGCTATCCTCATTTTACAGATGAGAAAACTGAGGTTCTGAAGAGACTCAGAACTCCTAGATCACATAAGCAGTTAGTGAAAGAACCCAATTCTTCTGACCCTGTCAAATGTTCTTAGCGACCTATTAATCTGCCTTAACCAGTGGCATGCTTCATCATCATAAACAGCACTGCGGCAACAAGTAATAAAAGAGATTTACGCCTGGCACAGAATCCTCTGCAGGGCTATCTGCTCTCATCCGTCTAGGCCATAGGGGCCACTGCATGCTGGTCCTCCTAGCCTAAGCAGAACAACTACCTCTTTGAGGATGCCATCGCACCCGGAGTAATAGCATGGTGGCAGCTCCCCAACTCTCCACTTCCAGGGGACCAGGCTGTGGAATCACATAAATCACTGTTCTTTCTCCTTAACTGGGCATGACAGAAAAGCCACTGGGGAGATACCTCCCTCTTCTTTCTCAGCTATGAGTCCCATCAACCTGGCCCTGAAGAGAACTTCCTTCTTCCTACTTACTCTGTGCCCAACAAGATTATTTTAAAAAATTCTCCTGAACAGTTCAAGGTGCCATTGTGTTTGCTGAAACAATCTTAAGGGAACATAAAATTCTAACTAATACTAATAGCCAGACAGATCCTGGCTCTGACTCATGGACAGTCCAAATATCATCCCCATCCCTCCTGTTAATATACCTTATCTCATGTGAAGAAAATGTTGGCTATACTGGGCAAGAGGAGTTGATGGGAGTGCCTAAGAAACTGAAGCCTGGGGACTTGGACCAAGCCTGGGGACAAAAAGGTTGAAGAGAACTGCAGTCCAACTAGAAGTGCCACACCAGTATTCTTACTTACCACTATTTCAGAATCACACTGCATGGTGCTAGCTGCCTTTTTAACAATCCCAGGTAAAGCAAAATCATCAGAACCAAAGTCACTTACCCTCATGACTGTTACCACTGACATGCTCTCCCCAACCTGGGGGTGGGGCACAGCCAGGCTTCCAGTGGGGAGGTCTGGTGAGCCATTCACTAAGGTCTCTTCAATTACCAGGCTTGTCTGGTAAGGTTGGTGGCTCTCCCCTACCTCCAGGGAAGCCTCATTTAGGAGCACATCTGGTCCGAGGATCTCTGAGGTGGTGATCTCCTGTACAGCACCTGGCTGGGCAAGGGCTCCCACATCCTCAGCTAAGGCCTCCACAGCCAGACATTGTTCTGCCATGCCTGCATGGCTGGGCACTGTCTCCAAGGCAGTGTTGGACACAAGGGATGGTCCTCTAGGGGACATTTGGTTCTGGGCCACACACAGCTCTAGCTGAGAGCAGCTCCGCTCCTCCTGCAGGCTGCTCTTGGGGATGATGATATAATCTGAGCGAGGGAGGATCTTGCGGAAACCTGGGATGTCCGGAACCACAGCAGTCAGTGCAGAGAGTTTAGAGTTCTGAGGATGAAAAAGCCAGGTCGGGGAGACAAGCAGAGATAAATGGAATAAGACCACATAGATATATACTTATAAGCCTTTTTTTTCTTCATTTTTTTCTGCAAAGGAACCAGAAAGACTCCATTCTCTTGACCTAAGACTTAGGGTCAGCCTCTGCCAATAGCAATGTCATCGTCATCTGAATCACACTTTAGCCAATGTAACTTACTCACTCAATCACATAGGAGACAGATAATGTGGATTAGATTCCAGAAAAGGCACTGATCTTGGCATCTTAAACTGTGAGCTGAAATCCAGGTCTGGCATAGTCTTAAACAAATCCTTTCCCTTTTTTTTGGCCTTGCTGCCCCATCTGTAAAACGAGGGAGCTGAATCTGGCTATCTATGAGTTCCTTTCCAGCTCTGATACTTTAGGATTCCAAAGTAGCTGAAGATTTAGATACCAGAATGTATAATGCTCAGTGAAACCTTTAAAAGCATCAAATACAAACCAACAGGCCATGTTGGATCTCAGGGCAGCAAGCAAGGATTCTGATATCACTGGCTTCTTCCAGACTTGCAAAGAAGAGAATGAACAGATCACAAAGCTATCAATCAATAAGAAGGCTTCACGAGAGAATGTGTATAGGGAAGTGGTTATCTGATAAGCACTGAATATATTGGGAGGTGATGGGGAGGGAGAAGGATATAAATATTAACAATGACCTAGGATCTTAAGGTTCAGAAAATAATTTCCTGACTTTTAAAGCAATACTACTAAGTTAGGTACTATTATTATTCCCACTTCACAAATGAGGGAACTGAAGCTCAAGGAGGATAAACTTTCCCAAAACACAGAATTAGTAAGTAGTAAAGGTGGGACTCCAGGCCAGGTCTTCTAAGGAGCAAGGAGACCAGGTACTGGAAGCACAGCCCTGCATGGCTAACTGGCACCAAGAAAAAGGTGCTTTTATTTTTTTCAATTTAAACTGAAAGTTACCCAATGAGGAAGATAGAAAAGTTCAAAATGAACAGGTAAGTGAGAACTGAAATTAAACAGACCAAAAAATAATTTCAGAAGCATCAATTACAAAAGGATCCTTAAATAAATCAAAAGCAAGAAGTCAATGAGACTACTTAGGGTACAAAGGAAGCACTCAGAGATGAAAGTTAACAGAAGCACTGAGATGAAACATGAAAGCAGACTGTCCAAATCCTTTATGGAGCCTTTACTGGAGAGATAATGAAGAAATGATATTCTCAAGTCACGCTTTGAAGCAGACAGGTCAAGAGAACAAGACTAAATGGCGGCAAATATATAGGTTGGTCTGGACTTAATCAACAAATCCAAGCACAAGAAACCAGGGCAGCATGAATGGCAGTCATCTTACAGACTGTAAGGAATGACACTGGAACCATGGGCCCAGCCACTTGGCAGGAGACCTGAAGGGCTGCCAAGGAGACAGCCTGCCCCAAGGTCTCTGAGAGGCTCCCTAAGTATGCAGGCAGGAGGGTCCCATCTGTACACCAGGTAATCAGGGAGAGGTCAAACAGCATATAAAGCCTGTCTTGGTACATTCCAGATGCTCATTAAATGCCACCTTTTCTTATTATATGGTCACTGGACATTTAATCTACTAAAGAGTGTTATTTACTCACCAAGTCAGAACTCAGCTAGGTGTTTTACATTGTCCATTTTAAACATTGTGAATAGATACTATTATCCCCATTTTACAAATGAGGAAAGCAGGACTCAAAGGTTAAGTGATTCTTCCAAGGTTACAGCTAGTTAATATTAGAGCTAGTCTATTAATGATCTTGGGGGTAGTGGTTGAGATGATGGTAGATATAAATTTACATATGGATAAGGAAAAATCATTATAGATGATCTACTTAAATTTTTTTTAAAAAAAGCCTTAATAAGGACCTATATTAGTGTCTGGTTTTAAAAACCATATCACTCCAAGATTAGGTAAAATTTTCTTATATCATGGGCAAAAAGTCTGTGACCTTATAATGGAGAAACCAAAAAAAATATGTGTACCTTTCCTTGACTCCACCTCCCCCTCTCCACAGGGATTGTTTCCCAGACTCACAGTTTACAAACAAATCATCTATAGGAGAAGTACAGAGTGGCATCTCCAAGACTGTAGGTAACACAAAGCTCTTCCAAGAAGGTAAATGCCAAGCCAACAAGGACAAAATAATCTAAATGGCATAATCAGTGGCAGATGGGCTCCACTAAGGGAAATACAACCCATTATGCTATAACATAGTTGTTGCATTCCTGAAGAACTTTTGCTCTTCATTATAAAAGAAGTTAGAGACAATTGTTTCAATTGAAAAAAAAAAAAAAGGAGTTAAGGTTAAAAGGTTTCAGCTTGCAATAACAAGGTTATTTTTCCCCCAGGAATTTCAGTTTTAAAAAAAAAAAACAGCAGGGCTTCCCTGGTGGTGCAGTGGTTAAGAATCCGCATGCCAATGCAGGGGACATGGGTTAGAGTCCTGGTCCGGGAAGATCCCACATGTCGCAGAGCAACGAAGTCCGGGCACCACAACTACTGAGCCTGCGCTCTAGAGCCCGCGTGCCACAACTACCGAAGCCCACGTGACTAGAGCCCGTGCTCTGCAACAAGAGAAGCCGCCGCAATGAGAAGCCCACGCACCGCAACGAAGAGTAGCCCCCGCTCGCCGCAACTAGAGAGAGCCTGCACGCAGCAACGAAGACCCAACACAGCCATAAATAAATTAATTAAATTAATAAATTTAAAAAAACAGCAGTGTTAACAGTTGTCAGTCCATTTTATTCCTGTGAACTAGAAATAACAAAATGGCTGACAGACACAAACCTCAGTGCTTCCTTGCCTATTCTTTAATCCAAGCACTCAAAGGCTCAATGTCCTCCATCAATTTCACCTTTAGCCTTCCACTTTTCCTTCTAGCACAGTTCAATACCACCAGTCACCAGTGGTAACAAAAGAATGTGGCCTTAAATAAAGCAGCTGTGTCTACCTCTAAACTTGCAAGCCTAATTGCTGATTACATTATAACTGACAGTGGTGAGCACAACACAAATTAATTATACTTACACTCAATAGATAACATGAAAATTCATGGTGTAGGGAAAATGCCTGTAGAAGCTACTCTATAAAAGAAAAATAACACTAACTACCCACAAGGACAAGTGGCTCCAAGTTTTGCTAAAATTCAGAAAAGGAACCTAAGGCTCACTGGAGATCATGTACTGCTGCAAGCAAAGAGTAAAGAGAGTGCAGGGCATGACCGAAATGGAAACAGGGAATTCCCTGGCGGTCCAGTGTTTATGACTTGGCACACTGCCATGGCCTGGGTTCAATACCTGGTACCCGGTCAGGGAACTGAGATCCCCCAACCCACGCAGCGAAGCCAAAAAAAAAGAAGCAGACAATATCAGACTCAAGAAAGGTAAAAATGACTCAACTCAAAGTTTTCCTAAGAAGAGAGAAGGAAACCGGAGAACAGGGGGTTGGACTCCCCAAAGCCTCACCACTAAGGCAATGGAGGTATTAGCTGAAGAAGAGGAAAAAAAAATTACTTACAGGATCCAAACCTTCTTTCTCTAGTTTGGCTTTCTCCAAGTAGTAACTCCTCTCGGCCACACTGAGAAGCCTCCAACTCTCACTAATCTTCTTATTGATCTCAGATTGAGGGAGGTGGGGGAGCTCCTGCTGCACTTTCAGGTAGATGTCGTAATAGTACAGAAGGTAAGCAGACCTGAGGAAGCAAGGACTTCTTAAGGTTTTCCCTCACTCAACCAGTAAATACTACAATGTTTGAGTAGTGAAGAGCTAAATACAAAACCCAGCTTTTCATTTCAAAAGCATTTCTCTAAATAGAGACTGAAGCAAAGATTAAATAACACCCCCAAAGGGTGAACAGGGGGAGGTTTCTCCCTCCAGAAACATGGAAGCAAAGGCTTGTCTGGTCTACTTTTCCATGACCACTTTTTCTGCAGGGCTTAAATCCCAACATGGGCAAAGATAGATAAAGGTGTCCCGTCATTCCACTTTCAGGAAAAGGTTAATTAGAGGACTAATTACCACTCACACCCTACTCTTCTACACAGCCTTTGATCATCTCACTGGTCAACAGCACCTCGCCAAGGCTGAGAGAGGGAAGCAGGTAGAACTATCAGAGTGACCCAGTGCTGGGAGCCTCAGCAAGAAGTCTGGAATGTTCACAGCTAAGAGGGAGCTTAGAGCTGCAATTTGGATATTCTTTATAGATATCATTGGCGCTATTTGTAATTCCAAATTTTTATTGATGTCCTAATTAAATATTTAAATAACAATGGCATTAATAATAAATACAGTGGTTCTCTTGTAGCGAGCTTCCGCCATTTGTATTTATATTTCCTGCTAAAGCCTAGAAACGCGACCAAGATTTGGACAGGAATGGCAACGGCTGGCATCCATCGGCCACTTCCCACTCTCAATCACCGTCTCCCCCCAACCCCAATGCCCATCAGGAGACTTCAATAAATGACATGGCACTCTCAGTGAAACTGGACACAGGCTAAAGTCTTTTCTTCAACACAGCTCTCCAAGCAGCTTCTGTTTATAAATGCCAGCTATCAAAATGTGTTTGCTAACCTGGGTTTCTTGGCCTTTTCTCCATGTATTTTATACTTTTTCTTCTTCTTGGGTGGCCCAGGGGAGGTGTAACAGTAGGCTTCCTCAATTTCCTCCATCACGACAGTTACCTCAGTACCATCATATGATGCATCCATGGCTAGAGGAAAGTCAAACATAAACAAGGTTCAAGAACCTACCCTAAAGGGGAGAGCGGCCTCCTGATCCAATGATCCTTATCTCTGCCAGGGCCTTAAGACTCAGTCATTTGCCAAACTCATCAGATGGAGCCTAAGAAGCACCTGGGGAACCTACTAAACATTCAGATTCCAGGGTTCCACCTCAGCCCTTCTGAATCAGAATCACTAAAGGGTGTGGCAATCCGTGTGCTTAACACGTGCACCTGGTGAGTCCTCTGACTAGGCAAACCTGGGATCCCTAGCTTAGAGAGCCCTTTCACTTTTATTCACTCATGGGATGCTCAGTAACCCTTCAACTCAAAGATTAGCCCCACGTTACAAGAATTCCGTATGGTAACAGGTAAATACTTGGCCAGGAGTCAGTTCTGGACACTCCCTCATGGCATCACCTTAAGCAAAATGCTTCACTGATTCACTCATTCATTCAAACGTGTTAAGTGCCAATATGTAGCAAGTTTCTTAACATTCTGCCAGTTTGTTTGTATGACTTTGGGCAGGTCCTTTAGCTGCTTTAGGTTCAATTCTCTCACACATTAACAAGAGATGTCTCACCCACCTTACCACACTTATAGTGATAAGACCCAAGGACATAACTCCATTTGAGAATAGTGCTATACAAAAAGGGTTCATTATTAAAGGTGAATCATCTCTGCCTGAGATGCTTAACGACCTGCCCAAGGCCACCACACCCAGGAACTTGAAAGGCAGATTTTTTAGTTCAAAAATCCAACTGTGAGCCTTCTGCCATTATACTATACTGCTCCCATCTCCACCCACAACCCTCTAAACCAGCACGGTTCAAAAAACTTTTTGTGATGACAGAAATGTTCTTCATCTGTGCTGCTCCAATACTGTAGCTACTTATGGCTATTGAGCACCTGAAATATGGCTTGTGTGATTGAAGAACTCAATTGATTTAACTTTCTTTAATTGTAATTGGTTTAAATAACCACACATGGTTAGCAACTACGGTCCTGAACAACTCAGGTCTAAACAGTAATCTGACAGACTGATATTAACTCTCTAGCACTGGCCTAAGAAACAGAAAACCTACTAATAGCTTTTCCTAGGGAAAGGAAGGCATTAAAAAAATTCAATGACTAGTTCAAGAAGAGTTAGTTTATTTCTGGCCACATTCTAAGTTGGAGTTTTACCCACAGACTCAATCCTTGGGTTCAAGAAGAGTTAGTTTATTTGTGGCCACACGCTAAGCTGGAGTTTTACCCACAGACTCAATCCTTGGATGGAGAAAGGCTCCCAAAAACCACTTGAATTTTATGAGAGAGAAATAATATAGCTGCTCTGGGAAATCTGTCAGAAGATAATTTAGGATTCTGGGAAGAAGGAGCTGTGTAAGTAAATACAGAACTGATAAGTGTATTACAAGGCCCACTCACGTCTCATTTAGAACTCACTCCACAAATGATGAGGTATCTGATAAACTATAATGAGAAAAAAAGCACTGTGTGTTGAGTCAGGAGACCAGGATCCAAGTCTAAATTCTAACCATGCGATCTCAGATAAGTCTATTCCCCTCCCTAAATTTCGGTTGTTCCTCAAGTGAGACTGAAGAGGCTGAAATCAGTGGCTCCTAACTTTTTGAGAGGCAAGAATCCCTTTGAGAATGTTGTAAAGCGGGAAAAACCCTCTCCCAGAAAATGCAGACAGGTATTTTCACTTATAATTTCAAAGATATACCTGAGGCTAAGAACACGTTATTCCTAAGGTTCTTTCTAGTTCTGTACCATGTCTAAATGATTTCCCTTCCCATTGGAAAACAAAACAAAAACAACAACAAAAGAACCCCACTGCATTCTGTTATAGTGCAACTCTGGAGAACATAACCCACAACTTGGCTCGGTAAGAGATAGGCCAGTGCCTTCATTGGGTAAGGGATGCTAGGGTTCAAATCAAGGCTATGTGGGGATGTGCTTTTTTCGCCTTTCATAATTGACTTCTCAGCCCTTGAGTCTTGCAGAGAAAAGCAATACTGCAGGAGAGCTTCTGTAAAGAATGACATACAGGGTTTTAGCACCCAGAGCAAAACAAATTAGAAAACAAAGTCATTACAATCATATTGGGGTAGGGGCAAGAAGAGACTGAGTTTTGGCTTGTTTGAGTAGCCCGGTTTAAGCCTGGGTCCAAGAGTATTTTCAGATCCTAGGCCTCAGTACAGTAACGCAAAAAAATATAAAGGTTAAAACTAAGGGCTCTGGAGGGCAGAAAATCAGGGTACTAAATTTAAGTTACCCATTTTAACAGGACGCGCACAGAGCTCTATGACCTTGAGCAATCTACTTACTCTCTCTAAGCCTCAGTTTTCTAATCTGTAAAAGAGAAGTAAGGCAGTACTTGAAATGTTTGACAC